>NC_090647.1:400901977-401081977 GCF_040937935.1 Hyperolius riggenbachi | reverse complement strand
AATTATACGCTTGTGGAGGATCTCCGCCGTGTCAGCGCACGCGTTGTGCGCTGATCACGGGGAAAGATCCACAATCGTGACATTCTTCTTCTTCTTCTTTCTTCTTCTTCTTTCCTCTTCTTCTTTCTTCTTCTTCGTCTTCTTCTTCACTATCTTCTTCTTCTTCTTCACTATCTTCTTCTTCTTTTTCTTCTTCTTCTTCTTCTTCTTTTTCTTCTTCTTCTTCTTTCTTCTTCTTCTTTCCTCTTCTTCTTTCTTCTTCTTTGTCTTCTTCTTCATTTTTCTTCTTTCTTCTTCTTCTTTCTTCTTCTTTGTCTTCTTCTTCTTTTATTCATCTTTTTATTCTTCTTCTTCTTCTTTTTCTTCTTTCTTCTTCTTTCTTCTTCTTCTTTTTCTTCACTATCTTCTTTCTTCTTCTTCTTCTTCTTCACTATCTTCTTCTTCTTCACTATCTTCTTCTTCTTCACTATCTTCTTCTTCTTTCTTCTTCTTTTTTCTTTCTTCTTCTTTCTTCTTTCTTCTTCTTCTTCTTCTTTCTACTTCTGCTTTCTTCTTCACTATCTTCTTCTTTCTCCTTCCTTCTTCTTCTTCTTCTTCTTCTTCTTCTTCTTCTTCTTCTTCTTCTTCACCACTAGCTTCTTCTTCTTCTTCACTTTCTTCTTCTTCTTCATCACTATCTTCTTCTTCTTCTTTTTCTTCTTCTTCTTTCTTCTTCTTCTTTCTTCTTTTTCTTTCTTCTTTCTTTCTTTCTTCTTCTTCTTCTTCATCTTCTTCTTCTTCTTTCTTCTTCTTTTTCTTCTTCTTCTTTCTCTTCTTCTTCATTTTTCTGTTTTCTTCTTCTCTGTCTTCTTCTTCTTCTTCACTATCTTCTTCTTCTTCACTATCTTCTTCTTCTTCTTCTTCTTTCTTCTTCTTTCTTCTTCTTCTTCTTCTTCTTCTTCTTCTTCTTCTTCTTCTTCTTCTTCTTCTTCTTCTTCTTCTTCTTCTTCTTCTTCTTCTTCTTCTTCTTCCTTCTTCTTCTTCTTCTTCTTTCTTTTTCTTCTTCTTCTTTCTTCTTCTTTCTTCTTTCATTTTCTTTCTTCTTCTTTCTTCTTCTTCTTTCTTCTTCTTCTTCTTCTCCTCTATCTTCTTCTTCTCTATCTTCTTCTTCTTTTTCTTTTTCTTCTTCTTTTTCTTCTTCTTCTTCTTCTTCTTCTTCACTTTCTTCTTCTTCTTCTTCACTATCTTCTTCTTTTTCTTTTTCTTCTTCTTCTTCACTATCTTCTTCTTCTTCTTCTTCTTCACTATCTTCTTCTTCTTTTTTCTTCTTTTTCTTCTTCTTCTTCTTCTTCACTATCTTCTTCTTCACTATCTTCTTCTTCACTATCTTCTTCTTCTTTTTTCTTCTTTTTCTTCTTATTCTTCTTCTTCTTCTTCTTCTCTATCTTCTTCTTCTCCTCTATCTTCTTCTTCTCTATCTTCTTCTTCTCTATCTTCTTTTTCTTCTTCTCTATCTTCTTTTTCTTCTTCTTCACTATCTTCCTCTTCTTCTTCACTATCTTCTTCTTCTTCTTTTTCTTCTGTCTTCTTCTTTTTCTTTTTCTTTTTCTTCTTTCTTCTTCTTCTTCTTCTTCTTCTTCTTCTTTCTTTTTCTTCTTCTTCTTTCTTTTTCTTCTTCTTCTTTCTTCTTCTTTCTTCTTTCATTTTCTTTCTTCTTCTTTCTTCTTCTTCTTCTTCTTTCTTCTTCTTCTTCTTCTTCTTCTTCTTCTTCTTCCTTCTTCTTCTTCTTCTTCTTTCTTCTTCTCTATCTTCTTCTTCTCTATCTTCTTCTTCTTTTTCTTTTTCTTCTTCTTTTTCTTCTTCGTCTTCTTCTTCTTCTTCTTCTTCTTCTTCTTCACTTTCTTCTTCTTCTTCTTCACTATCTTCTTCTTTTTCTTTCTCTTCTTCTTCTTCACTATCTTCTTCTTCTTCTTCTTCACTATCTTCTTCTTCTTTTTTCTTCTTTTTCTTCTTCTTCTTCTTCTTCACTATCTTCTTCTTCACTATCTTCTTCTTCACTATCTTCTTCTTCTTTTTTCTTCTTCTTCTCTATCTTCTTCTTCTCTATCTTCTTTTTCTTCTTCTTCTTCTTCTTCTTCTTCTTCTTCTTCTCCTCTATCTTCTTCTTCTCTATCTTCTTCTTCTCTATCTTCTTCTTCTTTTTCTTTTTCTTCTCTATCTTCTTCTTCTTTTTCTTTTTCTTCTTCTTTTTCTTCTTCTTCTTCTTCTTCTTCTTCACTTTCTTCTTCTTCTTCTTCACTATCTTCTTCTTTTTCTTTTTCTTCTTCTTCTTCACTATCTTCTTCTTCTTCTTCTTCACTATCTTCTTCTTCTTTTTTCTTCTTTTTCTTCTTCTTCTTCTTCTTCACTATCTTCTTCTTCTTCTTCACTATCTTCTTCTTCACTATCTTCTTCTTCTTTTTTCTTCTTTTTCTTCTTCTTCTTCTTCTTCTTCTTCTTCTTCTTCTTCTTCTTCTTCTTCTTCACTATCTTCCTCTTCTTCTTCACTATCTTCTTCTTCTTCTTTTTCTTTTTCTTCTTCTTTTTCTTCTTCTTCACTATCTTCTTCTTCTTCACTATCTTCTTCTTCTTCACTATCTTCTTCTTCTTCTTCACTGTCTTCTTCTTCTTCTTCACTATCTTCTTCTTCTTCTTTCTTCTTTTTCATCTTTCTTCTTTTTCATCTTTCTTCTTCTTCTTCTTTCTTCTTTCTGCTTCTTCTTTTTCTTCTGTCTTCTTCTTTTTCTTCTTTCTTCTTTTTCTTCTTTCTTCTTTCTTCTTCTTCTTTCTTTTTCTTCTTCTTCTTTCTTTTTCTTCTTCTTCTTTCTTTTTCTTCTTCTTCTTCTTCTTCTTCTTCTTCTTCTTCTTCTTCTTCTTCTTCTTCTTCTTCTTCTTCTTCTTCTTCTTCTTCTTCTTCTTCTTCTTTCTTCTTCTTCTTTCTTCTTCTTTCTTCTTCTTCTTTCTTCTTCTTTCTTCTTCTTTCTTCTTTCTTCTTTCTTCTTCTTCTTCTTTCTTCTTTCTTCTTTCTTCTTCTTCTTTCTTCTTCTTTCTTCTTCTTTCTTCTTTCTTCTTTCTTCTTTCTTCTTCTTTCTTCTTTCTTCTTTCTTCTTTCTTCTTTCTTCTTTCTTCTTTCTTCTTTCTTCTTCTTTCTTCTTTCTTCTTTCTTCTTTCTTCTTTCTTCTTCTTCTTTCTTCTTTCTTCTTTCTTCTTCTTCTTCTTCTTCTTCTTCTTCTTCCTCTTTCTTCTTCTTCTACCAGAATCAGAACTACTTTTATTTCATCAAGAATGACAGGAGTCATACTCGGAATTATTTGTGGTTCACATGGCATAGGCAAATTACATCAAACAGGTAAACCAGATGCGCAAGACATTTTCTTCTTTCTTCTTCTTCTTCTTTTTCTTCTTCACTATCTTCTTCTTCTTCTTCACGATCTTCTTCTTCTTTCTTCTTTCTTCTTCCTTCTTCTTTCTTCTTTCTTCTTCTCTTCTTCTTCTCTACCCTCTTCTTCTTCTCTACCTTCTTCTTCTTCTCTATCGTCTTCTTCTTCTCTATCTTCTTCTTCTTCTTCTTCTTCACTATCTTCTTTCTTCTTCCTTCTTCTTTTTCACTTTCTTCTTCTTCTTCTTTTTCACTATCTTCTTCTTCTTCTTTTTCACTATCTTCTTCTTCTTTTTCACTATCTTCTTCTTTTTCACTATCTTCGTCTTCTTCTTTTTCACTATCTTCTTCTTCACTATCTTCTTCTTCTTCTTCTTTTCCACTTACTTCTTCTTCTTCTTCTTCTTTTCCACTTACTTCTTCTTCATCTTCATCTTCTTCTTCTTCTATCAGAATCAGAACCACTTTTATTTCATCAAGAATGACAGGAGTCATACTCGGAATTATTTGTGGTTCACACGGCATAGGCAAAGTACATCAAACAGGTAAACCAGATGCGCAAGACAGACATATTAAAGGTGTGCATTGGTGCATATACATCTAACATGTAACATTATGGGGAGATCAGCAGAGATGTCCTGTGGGGCCTACATAAGGTCCACATAAAGTCTACATAAGGTCCTCATAAAGTCTATATAAAGTCCAAAGTTAGTTCAGTTCCAGGCTGTGGTGTCTTACCAGACCCAGTTGCCAACAGGGTGAAGGGAGCAACAGAGAGGGTATGCTGATCTCATGACAGTACTCCCCTAATTTAGCAGCAGAATTGCTTGGGGGAAGAAGGAGTTCCTGTGCCTGGTGATTTTGGATGGGATAGTTCTATAGCGGCAACTGGATGGGAGAAGCTCAAAGTAGCGGCTACCAGGCTGGGAGGGGTCACGAGAGATCTTCCTCTGGCCCTCAACTTCATCCTAGCAGAGTAGAGAAGATCGAGGGGTGGCAGTGGAGATCTGATGATCTTCTCCACATCAGTAATAACTATCCACAATTTATACCTGTCGCTGGCTGATGCACTAGTGTACCAGACAATGACTGGGGAGCAAATGATGGATTCAATGGTTGCATATATTATATACAATATATATAGCTATTGTAGTGGCGTGATAGCTGGTGGTGCATGGCAGCAGTGCCTTATTCTGTGTACCCTGGTGGTGGGAGCACAGAGAGCAGGAGGTACATGCAGCAGCAGGAGGAGGAGGAGGAGGAGGAGTAACGTGTGGCAGCAGACAATATAGGGGCTGTAAATATAACACCAATATACAGGCTGTAAATATAGCACCAATAAAACAGCAGGAGGTTCCAGACAGCGGTCGTTAAGCCCACATTGTGTCCAATACACAACTGGGACAGCACAGTTTACAACCTAGACACCTCAGAATTTTTTTTACAACAATATATATAACTATTGTAGTGGTGTAATAGCTGGTGGCACATGGCAGCAATGCCTTATTCTGTGGACCCTGGCGGCAGGAGCACAGAGAGCAGGAGGTACAAACAACAACAGCAGGAGGAGGAGTAATGTGTGGCAGCAGGCAATATAATAGGCCATGGCACCTAGCAGTGGTACCATGGCACAATGAAACCATAAAAACAATGAGGTTCCAGGAAGCGGTCGTACAGCCGCAGTTGTGGCCTCCCCACAACTCAGATGGCACAGTTTTCATCCCAGACACTCCAAGAATTGTTTTTTACAACAACAACATAGCTATTTTATTGGTGTAATAACTATCAACAGCAGTGGCGTGTTGCACCCTGGCGGTGGGAGCACAGACAGCTGGAGCAGGGCAAGGCAGCAGCAGAAGGAGGAGGAGTAGCGTGTGGCAGCAGCAGTATTCCAGGCAGCAGTGGGTTATGGCACCTAGCAGTGGTACCACAGCACAATTACACCATAACAACAGTGAGGTTCCAGGAAGCGCTTGTACAGCTGCAGTTTGGGCCTCCCCACAACTTGGACAGCACAGTTTTCATCCGAGACACCTCTAGAAAATCAAACTTTTTTTTTTACAACAATATAGCTATTTTGTTGGTGTAATAGCTGGTGGTGCGTAGCAGCAGTGCATTCGACTGTTGACCCCAGCGGTGGAATCACAGTCAGCAGGAGGAACATGCAGCAGCAGCAGGAGGAGTAGCATGTGGCAGCAGCAGTATTACAGCATGGCACCTAGCGGTGGTACCCCAGCAAAAATAAAAAGAACTAGGCCTATTTTCATTTGCAGGAGGTTGTGCTGTTGATGGTGGGTTTGACATAGCACTATTCCCAGCCACCTCATGTCCTCCTCTCACCGACAGCAGGCGCCAGGAACGCACCTTCAACCCAAGCCTGTTTCATCTTGAGGAAGGTTAGTCTGTGAACAGACTGTGTTGACAGACGAGAGCGCCTCTCTGTGACCACGCCACCGGCTGCACATAAGCATCTCTCTGACAGCATGCTGGAAGGGGGCAGGACAGGACTTCCAGGGTGTACTGCGCTAGCTCCCTCCAGATCTCCAACCTTTTGACCCAGTACTCCATGATGTACTCCACAGGGGCCTCGGTGTCAAGCCCGCTGAAGAACCCCATGTAGTCTGCCACCATGCGGGTCAGACACTGGTGCTGACTAGAGAAGGATGCTGCTGATGATGGAACCTCCTCTCTAGGCAGCTCTACCGTGTAGGGTTGCCAAGTTACACTCAGCATATCTCCTGGGTACCTGCTGCTGCTGGCCACAGACACCGGCTGCTGTGTTGGCTGCTGGGCAGGGGCAGGGGGGGTAGAAGGCTGGGGGAAGGCTTCATCCAGTCTGCGAACAAGGGTCACCTGCAACTCCATTATTCAACACTTTGGGTCTCCACGTTGCATGAACTGACCCAGATTGCCCTTCAGTCATGGGTCCGGGATCATGCTGATCCAGATGTCCTCCATTTCCCACATCTGGATCACCCTGGGGTCTCTGCAAAGATAGCACAGCATGTGCACAGCCATGGGGAAGAGCTTAGCCAGAGCAGACACATCATTGTTGTCACCCCCCTCTGAGACAACACACCTGCCCTCTTGTGCCTGCTGTCGCTAAGCCTTGTCCTGCCCTCTCCACCCTCGCACAACTGCAGCTGTGCTCTGCTGTTCCCCCTCAACAGCAAGGTCAGAAACCTCCAACTCCTCCTCCACCAACTGCAAGTCTCCTCCTCCTCAGAGGAGGACTGTGCCTGCTGATCCAGCTGGGTTAGGGCTGCCTCTCCCTCTTCCAGCAGATCAAAAATTGCCCCCCGTACAGCAGACAAAACCATGGACACCCACTCGCAGAGGGATGCCCATTCCCGGCTCACCATGTTGGTTCCCTGCAGGAAGGGAGCCAACACCAGGCACACCTGAAGCATCTTCCCCAATCTACATTTGAGATGATCTGGAGTTGTGTGGTGCCAGAAATGTGTTCATCAATGATGAAGCAATGATGAAGCGGGTGACAGCACTCCTGTGCTGGCACAGCCGCTCCAACATAGCCAGGGTGGAGTTTCAGTGAGTCGGTACAAAGATGATGAGCCTGTGTGGTGGCAGGCCCTCACGCTGCTGCAGGTCAGCCAGGATCACTGAGGCAGTGGCAGAGTGGCGGAAATGACAAACAATTTTTTGCACCCCTTCAAGCAGATCCTCCATTCCCGGGTAGATGCGCAGGAACCTCTGCATCACCAGGTTCAGGACGTGGGCCAAACAGGGGATGTGGATCAGGTGTCCCCTGCTGATGGCAGCCAGCAGGTTTGACCCATTGTCAGACACCACAAATCTGACTCTGAGGCCTCTGGGGGTCAGCCACCTCTGCTCCTGCTCCCTCAGGGAGGCCAGGACATTGTTTGCTGTCAACTTGTCTTTCCCCAGGCTGACCATCTCCAGCAGCGCTTGGCAGTGGGGCTTGACACTGCTGCTGAGGTGGGGGAATTTGGCGGGTGAGCCAGAGGAAAGAACGGGATCAGAGGTGCCTGCTGCATCTCCCCTGACCCCGTGTGGTGGCACCACCCACTGGGCTGCTGCTTATGTGCCCGATGCAGGTGCTGCTGCCTCACCCCATTCCACCAAGCTGCCCCAATGAGCCGTGAAGGACAGGTAGCGGTCTGTCCCGAAATGGCTTCTCCAAGAGTCCATGGTGACATGGACCCTCTCGCCCACAGCTTGATCGAGCGAACGGGCCACATTTGCCACCACAAACTGGTGCAATGCTGGGATCACCATGTGGGAGAAGTAGTGGCAGCTGGGGATTCGCCACTCTGGGATCCCATACTGCAGGAGCACTCTCATGTCACTCCCCTCCTGCACAAGGGAGTATGGAAGGAGCTGGGAGCACATGGCCCGGGCAAGCAACCATTTCAGCATCTGAATGCACTGGTGGCTGGGAGGCAGAGCCTTGGTCACACCTGGAAAGGCGTCACTGAACAGGGTCTGCCGCTTGCTTGCACGGGAAGCAGAGGAGGAAGCTGTGGAGGGAGCAGAGGAGGAAGCTGTGGAGGGAGCAGAGGAAGCCACTAAGGACTGGCTGCACACACACAATGTCAGTGGTGGGAGGAGGTCTGGACAGAACAGTGCATTCACACACTCCTGCTGCTGCTGCTGCTGCTGGATGAGCAGTAGGGCGCAATGCTGCTGCTGCTGAGGGATGCACACCAGTTCCCTTCATCTTCTGGAACTCCTCAAACTCCTGTCCTGTGCTGACTCTTCAAATGTGCCTGCAAACTTGAGTTACCCATCCTGGAGGGACTTTTACCTTTGCTCTGAGTTGTTTTGTAGCAATTGCAGACTGCAAAACACTCTGACAGCGTGGACACTTGAAAGAATTTCCAAATGGGGATGTGAACACGGGTGGAAGGAGGTGCCTGCTGCTGTCTCATGCTGCTGGTTGGGGGTCGACTGGTGGTGGTGGTGGCTGCTGGCTACTATACCCTCTGCTGGCCTTGGCCCTGCCCCTGGCTGCCGTACTGCTCCTCTCTTCCACAGCCTCCTCCTCCTCTGAGCTGCCTTGGGGGGAGAAATGTGCTGGTGGCACGTAGTGACAGTCCAACACCTCATCATCCTCCTCCTTAAACTCCTCCTCCCCAAACATCTCCTCTGATCCTTCAACCACCTCTTCAGCCCCAACATCCCCTGGCTTTGGCTCCTCCACTTCCTGAGACTCCTGGCTGACAGTCCCACCATCTGCTCCATCTCCTGCACAACAGCTCTAAATGTGCACTCCGACGCTGGACTAAAGTGGAGCAAACTTTCATCCAGTGAGGTCTATGTGGCCACTGGGGTTGACGTGGCCTTCAGCAGGAAGTGGCTGCTGCTGCTCGCAGGAGTGCTGGTGACAGTGGAGGTCTGTGTGTAACCGGTGGGCTGCTGCTCTGCCATCAGCTCCGCGACAGACTCTGTCTGGCTCTCCTGAATTGGTCCTGAATTGGTCCTGGCCAAAAATGGGCACAAAGCACTGCGCCTTGACAATGCCTCTCTCTGCTCCCTCACCCAGAGCTGAGCGCCCTGTGGCTGGAGGAGGACCAGTCACAGACCTGCCGGCGGCCGCCGCGATGGCGCTGCCTCTCCTGATGCCTCTGCCCCTGCCAGACATTGCACAATACACATATACGATACAATATAATTTATAAAACCCTGATACCCTGATTGTTTTTTTTTTTTTATTAAATATGTGTGGGGTGGTAACTAAGGAAAATTGAACAAAAATGTGTTTTTTTAATTTTTATTGGAGGGTCTTTTTTTTTTTTTTACGGACAAATATAATGTAGTAGCTCACTTCATTACACGTACACAGACAGTCAGTGACAGTAAGTGAACTACTAGTGTACTATCTACAAGTACAAAAAAGTAACAGTAAGTAAGTAACTGTCTACTTAGTCAGTCACTAACTAAACTGAACTGACTGGTAATTAACAGAGCACTAGTGACAAAAAGAAGAGAAAGACAGTGAGTGACACAGTAAGAGGTAGAGATGGCCCTAACCTTCAATTTTCGGTTCGCGAAACGGGTTCGTGAACTTCCGTGAAAGGTTCGGTTCTCACAAACTTTTGCAAACTGCAATAGACTTCAATGGGGAGGCGAACTTTGAAAACTAGAAACACTTATGCTGGCCACAAAAGTGATGGAAAAGATGTTTCAAGGGGTCTAACATCTAAGTTTTTGCATGGAGGAGTGGGATAGACGCCAAAAGTCCCGGGGAAAAATCTGGATTTGACGCAAAGCAGCGTTTTTAAGGGCAGAAAACACACTGGGCTCGATTCACAATGCGGTGCTAACCCAGTTAGAGACTTTAGGCATGATTACCATTGCACCACGCTGGTGAAAAGCCAGTTTAGGCGTGATAAGTTTAGGCGTGATAAGTTTAGGCATGATAAGTTTAGATCGCGCGCAAAGTCCCACACGCAAAGCAGCGCCATTAAACTCTATGCAAAGTGCACCAGACTTTGCTAGCGCAAAACTTTTAAACAGCTGTGCACTGCGGTGCTAACCCAGTTAGTGCTTAAACTTATCACGCCTAAACTTATCACATCTAAACTTATCATGCCTAAACTTATCACACCTAAACTGAGTTTAGGTGTGATAAAGGGCTTCTCACCAGCGTGCTAACTGTTAGCACCGCTTTGTGAATCAGGCCCATTGAATGCTAAATTGCAGGCCTAAAGTGCTTTAAAACATCTTGCATGTGTATACATCAATCAGGGAGTGTAATTACAGTACTGCTTCACACTGACACACCAAACTCACTGTGTAATGCACCGTAAACAGCTGTTTGTGTTGTGACGGCCGTGCTGGACTGGTGCGCACCATGGCGAGAGTGCAGGCGATAGCGGTTTTCAAGCCCATATGGTCGCCAGGCTGAGGTAGCTCAATGACAGAACAACAGTGACTGTCCAGCTGATCAAATTTGGTCTGTCCACAATGAAGCAACGACCTTATTATCTTGGGTGTGCCCCCCGGAGACACTTATATCGCCGTTGGTCATTGCTTCATTGTGATACGCAAGCCCCTTCACCACGGCAAAGTAATAATCATGAAGGGGAATTGGCACATGTACATGCCTTTTGTTTTGTTGTTGCAGCTGCAGTGCAGCCAGAAAAATTAGGCAGGCATGTACACGCACCAGAAAAAGTAGTATAGGGGCTGCTGCTAGCAGCGGCCTTAAAAATTCAGGAATCCACCTGGAGTCCTTGACCCTGTTGGTGATGGCGGAGAAGGCAGTCAAGCGGCCTGCAGGCAGAGGTGCTGTGTGGGGAGCGATTTAGTCTTGGGGCAAGCAGTCACACGGCGTGCGGGCAGAGATGCTGTGTGTGGGACTGACTTAGTCTTCAGGCTGGAAGTAGCCCTTCCGGGATCCATGCCTCATTCATTTTGATAAAGGTGAAGTACTGAACACTTTTGTGACTTAGGCGACTTCTCTTCTCACTGACAATGCCTGCAGCTGCGCTGAAGGTCCTTTCTGACAGGACGCTTGAGGCTGGGCAAGACAGAAGTTGGATGGCAAATTGGGACAGCTCTGGCCACAGGTCAAGCCTGCGCACCCAGTAGTCCAAGGGTTCATCACTGCTCACAGTGTCTACATCCACACTTAACCTCCCTGGCGGTTAATTTTTTTTTCCAAATTGAAAAAAATCCTTTTTTTTTTAAATTTTTTTTGTTTCATGTAAAGCTACCAGAGTGGTAGCTACATGAAACACCACTAGAGGGCGCATGTGGCCCTCTAGTCCGATCGTCGCCGGCATCTATAGCAAACAGGGGAACGCGTATATAACGCGTTCCCCTGTTTGGCTTCTCCTGTCGCCATGGCGACGATCGGGATGACGTCATGGACGTCAGCCGACGTCCTGACGTCAGGCACACCCGATCCAGCCCATAGCGCTGCCCGGAACTCATTGATCCGGGCAGCGCAGGGCTCTGGCGGGGGCCCTCTTCAGCCGCTGCGTGCGGCCGATCGCCGCAGAGCGGCGGCGATCAAGCTGTGCGCGCGGCTAGCAAAGTGCTGGCTGCGCGCACAGCACTTTACAGCATCTAAATCGCCCCACCAGGGTCTGAGATCTCCCCCTGCGCGGCATAGCCCGAGCTCAGCTCGAGCTTACCGCCAGGGAGGTTAAGGCCAGGTAGTCGGCTACCTGCCAGTCCACTGGTGGAGGGTGGATCCGGAAGGGCTAAGGTCACGCATTACCATGAGATCGCTGGAGCTTCCTGTCCTTGCCTGCGTGGACATGGGAGATGGATTACTGGCAGTCGTACCTTTATTTCATTGTGCTGTGACATCACCCTTAAACGCATTGTAAAGCATAGTTGCCAGCTGGCAGTGGTGCTCAAATACCCCTTTTAAAAATTCGAATTTGGTCGAATTCGAATAGTAAATTATTCGAGGTCAGTCGAATATTCGAGTCGAATATTTTTTACTATTCGATTCGACCTCGGACTTCGAGCTCACTATTCGAGTCGGTATTCGAGCTCACTATTCGAGCTGACTATTCGAATTGGCCCAAAATAGCTTCCAACACTTGTTTTGAGGGTGAATGATGCAAGAAACATCTTTTTTTCCAAGTAACAACAGCAAGTGATTATGTGGGGATGTTCCTTTAAAAAAAAATGTGGAAAGAGAAGTTGTGTCCTTAATTTGGTTCAGTAGTGTAGTGTTACTGTATATACTTGTTCTTCTTCTTCTTTATCTTTCTTAATCTTCTTCTAGATCTTCTTCTTCTTCTTCTTCTTCTTCTTCATCATCTTCTTCTTCTTCTTCATCTTCATCTTCTTCATCTTCTTCTTCATCTTCTTCTTCTTCTTCTTCATCTTCTTCTTCTTCTTCATCTTCTTCATCTTCTTCATCTTCATCTTCTTCATCTTCATCTTCTTCATCTTCATCTTCTTCTTCATCTTCTTCATCTTCTTCATCTTCTTCATCTTCTTCATCTTCTTCATCTTCTTCATCTTCTTCTTCTTCTTCTTCATCTTCTTCTTCTTCTTCTTCATCTTCTTCATCTTCTTCTTCTTCTTCTTCATCTTCTTCATCATCTTCTTCTTCTTCTTCATCTTCATCTTCTTCATCTTCTTCTTCATCTTCTTCATCTTCTTCTTCATCTTCTTCTTCTTCATCTTCTTCTTCTTCATCTTCTTCTTCTTCTTCTTCATCTTCTTCATCATCTTCTTCTTCTTCTTCATCTTCATCTTCTTCATCTTCTTCTTCATCTTCTTCTTCTTCATCTTCTTCTTCTTCTTCATCTTCATCTTCTTCATCTTCATCTTCTTCTTCTTCATCTTCTTCTTCATCTTCTTCTTCATCTTCTCCTTCTCCTTCTTTTTCAATATCGTCTTCTTCTTCTTCTTCACGTATTTCTCTTTTCAAATTTTTTTTTAAAGAAATGCAGCTATTTTTGAGCGTAACAAATAGCTGGTGGGCGCACGCATGTTGGAAGCGCCATTGTATGTGCTCCCTGGCAGTGGAAACACAAAGACAGCAGGAGGTAAATTCAGCAGCAGGAGGAGGAGGATGAGTGTGTGGCAGCAGGCAGTCAATGAGGCAGGCAGCTCGCCGTGACATAATAGCCCTGGTACCTAGCGGTGATACCAGGGCTGTAAATAAACACAACAGGAGGTCCCAGACAGCGGTCGTGCAGCCCACATTGTGTCCAATACACAACTGGGACAACACAGTTTTCAACCCGGGCACCTCAGAAAAATTAAACCTTTTTTTTTTTTTATTGGTTTTTTTTGGTTTTGGTTTTACAACCAATATAGCTATTGTTTTGACGTAATAGCTGGTGGCAGAGTGGCAGCAGAAGGTAATTCTGTGTACCCTGGCAGTGGGAAACACAGACAGACAGCAGCAGCAGGAGGAATGGAGGAGCAGTGTGAGCAGCTATTGTTGTGACGTAATAGCTGGTGGCAGAGTGGCAGCAGACGGTAATTCTGTGTACCCTGGCAGTGGGAAACACAGACAGACAGCAGCAGCAGGAGGAATGGAGGAGCAGTGTGAGTGTGGCAGCAGGTAGGCAGCGTGACATAATAGCCCTGGTACCTAGCGGTGATACCAGGGCTGTAAATAAACACAACAGGAGGTCCCAGACAGCGGTCGTGCAGCCCACATTGTGTCCAATACACAACTGGGACAACACAGTTTTCAACCCGGGCACCTCAGAAAAATTAAACCTTTTTTTTTTTTTATTGGTTTTTTTTGGTTTTGGTTTTACAACCAATATAGCTATTGTTTTGACGTAATAGCTGGTGGCAGAGTGGCAGCAGAAGGTAATTCTGTGTACCCTGGCAGTGGGAAACACAGACAGACAGCAGCAGCAGGAGGAATGGAGGAGCAGTGTGAGCAGCTATTGTTGTGACGTAATAGCTGGTGGCAGAGTGGCAGCAGACGGTAATTCTGTGTACCCTGGCAGTGGGAAACACAGACAGACAGCAGCAGCAGGAGGAATGGAGGAGCAGTGTGAGTGTGGCAGCAGGTAGGCAGCGTGACATAATAGCCCTGGTACCTAGCGGTGATACCAGGGCTGTAAATAAACACAACAGGAGGTCCCAGACAGCGGTCGTGCAGCCCACATTGTGTCCAATACACAACTGGGACAACACAGTTTTCAACCCGGGCACCTCAGAAAAATTAAACCTTTTTTTTTTTTTATTGGTTTTTTTTGGTTTTGGTTTTACAACCAATATAGCTATTGTTTTGACGTAATAGCTGGTGGCAGAGTGGCAGCAGAAGGTAATTCTGTGTACCCTGGCAGTGGGAAACACAGACAGACAGCAGCAGCAGGAGGAATGGAGGAGCAGTGTGAGCAGCTATTGTTGTGACGTAATAGCTGGTGGCAGAGTGGCAGCAGACGGTAATTCTGTGTACCCTGGCAGTGGGAAACACAGACAGACAGCAGCAGCAGGAGGAATGGAGGAGCAGTGTGAGTGTGGCAGCAGGTAGGCAGCGTGACATAATAGCCCTGGTACCTAGCGGTGATACCAGGGCTGTAAATAAACACAACAGGAGGTCCCAGACAGCGGTCGTGCAGCCCACATTGTGTCCAATACACAACTGGGACAACACAGTTTTCAACCCGGGCACCTCAGAAAAATTAAACCTTTTTTTTTTTTTATTGGTTTTTTTTGGTTTTGGTTTTACAACCAATATAGCTATTGTTTTGACGTAATAGCTGGTGGCAGAGTGGCAGCAGAAGGTAATTCTGTGTACCCTGGCAGTGGGAAACACAGACAGACAGCAGAAGGGCAGTACACAGCAGCAGCCCACTGTAGGTGTGAAATGTGTGGCTGCAGGCGACGTAATAGTCAAAGTGAACCAGGCTGGCTTAGTGAGCAGGAGCCAGGAGGTGGTAAAGGGTGGTAAGGCACATTAACGATGGTACTAAGTTCCGGCAGCCAGTTCATGTCCCCCTCTCGCCGACAACAGGGGCCAGGAACTCGCCTTCCACCCACGCCTGGTTCATCTTGAGAAACGTCAGTCTGTCCACAGACTTGTGAGACAGACGTGAGCGTTTCTCGGTGACCACGCCACCAGCTGCACTGAAGCAGCGCTCGGACAGCACGCTGGAAGGGGGGCAGGACAGCACTTCCAGGGCGTACTGCGCCAGCTCGCTCCAGATCTCCATGCGCTTGACCCAATACTCCATGGGATCAACAGGGGCATCGCTGTCAAGCCCGCTGTAGGACCCCATGTAGTCAGCCACCATGCGGGTCAGGCGCTGGCTGTGACCGGAGGAGGATGCTGCTGCATGCATCTCCTCTCTAGTCACTGCTGCCGGAGCCTCTACAGTCCTGTAGAGCTCGTGGCTGAGAGACAGCAGGTCTGTGGGGCGCTTGCTGCTGCTGGATGCAGGCACCTGCTGCTGCCTCTGTGCTGGCTGCTGGACAGTGGGGGTGGAAGGCTGGGGGAAGGCTTCCTCCAAGCGCTCAACAAGGGCCTGCTGCAAGCTCCTTATTTGTTGCGCTGGGTCTCCTCCTGCAGGCGGCAGGAACTGGCTCAACTTCCCCTTGAGGCGTGGGTCCAACATCATGCTGATCCAGATGTCCTCCCTCTGCTTCATCTGGATCACCCTGGGGTCCCTGCGCAGGCACGTCAGCATGTGCGCTGCCATTGGGAAGAGGCGGGCCACGTCTGCTGGCACATCGACGTCAGTGCTGTCCTCCTCATCCTCCTCCTCTGCTGCCTCATCCTCTCTCCACCCCCGCACCAACTCAGCTGCACTGCGCTGATCCCCCTCATCAGCAGCCAGGTCAGGGACCTCCACCAAGTCCTCCTCCTCCTCCCCCTCAGAGGTGGACTGTGCAGCTGCTTGCCGCTCCTGCTGGTCCAAGGCTGCCGCTCCCTGTGCCAGCAAAGCATCGAGTGCCCTGTTCAGCAGAGAAACCAGGGGCACCCACTCGCAGACCATAGCATGGTCCCTGCTCACCATGTTTGTGGCCTGCAGGAAGGGAGCCAGCACTAAGCACACCTGCTGCATGTGCCTCCAGTCATCATCGGGGACGATGGACGGGATGTTGCTGGTCTTGTCCCTTCTCTGAGCTGCGGAAACAGTGGCCAGGGCAAGGTAGTGGTTGACAGCGTGCTTCTGTTCAACCAGACGCTCCAACATCGCCAGGGTGGAGTTCCAGCGAGTCGGAACGTCAATGATCAGCCGATGGCGTGGCAGATCCAGCTCCTTTTGCACGTCTTCCAGGCTCGCACAGGCTGCAGCCGAGCGCCGGAAGTGACGCACAACGTTCCTTGCCGTTTCCAGCAGCTCGTCCATCCCCTGGTAGGTGCGCAGGAACTTCTGCACCACCAGGTTCAGCACGTGGGCAAGACAGGGGATGTGGGTCAGGTTTCCCCTGTCTATGGCAGCAACCAGATTGGCCCCATTGTCGGACACCACCTCTCCGACTCTGAGGCCTCTGGGGGTCAGCCAAATCCGCTCCTGCTCCTGGAGTTTGGCCAACACGTGGGCTGCCGTCAGCTTGGTCTTGCCAAGGCTGACCAAGTGCAGCAGCGCTTGGCAGTGGCGGGCCTTCACACTGCTGCTGAGGCGGGGGGTTTGGCCAGGTGTGGCGGAGGATGGCAGAGGATCGGAGGAACCCGCTGCAGTTCCCCTGACCCTGCGGGGTGGCACCACCCACTGTGTTGCTGCTGCTGCTGTGCCCGCTGCTGCTCTCCCATCCTCACCCCCTTCCACCAAGCTGACCCAGTGGACAGTGAAGGACAGGTAGCGGCCTGTCCCGAAGCGGCTGCTCCAGGAGTCCATGGTGACGTGGACCCTTTCACCAACCGCGTGCTCCAGCCCTCGCTCCACATTGGCCATCACAAAGCGGTGCAGTGCAGGAATGGCCTTGCGGGCGAAGAAGTGTCTGCTGGGGAGCTGCCAGTCTGGGGCTGCACAAGCAAGCAGCGCCCGCATGTCGCTCCCCTCCTGCACGAGCGTGTACGGCAGGAGTTGGGAGCACATGGCCCGTGCCAGCAAGCCGTTCAGCTGCCGCACGCGACGGCTGCTGGGAGGCAGAGCCCTAACCACCCCCTGGAAGGACTCGCTCAAAAGGCTCTGGCGTGCCTTTTTGCTGGCACGGGAATCAGCAGACGGAGCAGAGGAGGCCACTGAGGACTGGCTGCCAGAACAGGCCTCAGTGTCGGCGGCAGGAGTTGCAGAGGGGGGAGGAGCAGGGCGTTTCCGCACTCCTGCTGGTGCTGCTGGAGGAGCAGGAGGGCGGGTGGCTGCTGTTGCTGCTGCTGCTGCTGAAGGCTGTGCAGTGATGGGATTGGTGCCACTGCCAGCACCAGATGCCTTCAGCCTCTGGAACTCCTCATGCTGGTGGAAGTGTTTCGCAGAAAGGTGGTTGATCAGCGAGCTGGTGCTGAACTTCAAGGGGTCTGCACCTCTGCTCAACTTCCGCTGACAGTGGTTGCAAGTGGCGTACTTGCTGTACACTGTGGGCATGGTGAAAAACCGCCAGATTGGTGACAAAAACATCCCCCTACGGCATGGAAGCGCTGCTGCCTGTTTCCCTGTGGTGGTTGGGGGGGGGGGGGGGTCTTGGGTGCGGCTGGTGGTGGTACTGGCTGATGCTGCTGCTGCTGCTGCTGAGCCTGAGACACCAGCAGGCTGTGGGACGCTGCCAATGCTTGCAATGATGCGCCTCCTTGCAAGGCCCACAACCGCATCCTCCTCCTCCTCCTCAGAGCTGCTGAGGACGACATCCTCTGGATGTGTTGGCACCCAGTCTCTGTCTGTCACCGGGTCATCATCATCATGCCCCTCCTGAAACATGTCCTGCTCTGATGATGACCCCCCAAACTCCTCTGCTGATGCATGGATGGGACGCTTGACTGTCGCCACAGTCTTGCTGTCCAATCCCTCCTCCCCCAAAGTGCCCATCAGCATCTCCTCCTCCAAATCGCCAACAACAGCATTCAATTGACTCATCATGCCTGGGGTCAAAAGAGTGCTGAGTGACAGGTCGGCGACTGACGGTGAACTGGCCTCCTCCCCAGGCCCTGCTGGGCGGCTGCTGCGAACAGGGGTGGTGGTGGTGAGGGTGGAGGCCTCGGATGCAGAGCTGATGGCGGGCTGCTCATCCTCCGTCATGAGTTGCACCACAGTGTCTGCATCCTTTTCCTCAATGGGACGTTTCCGACCCGGCTGGAGGAAAATGGGAGCAGGTGCTACACGCTGCTGCTGCTGTGTCTCTGCAGCGTGAGTTGCAGATGCTCCTCCTGGGCGGCGCCCAAGGCGTCCACGGCCAGTGGCTATGGGAGGAATGTTAGCCACTGACGCTGCTGCTGCTGCTGCGGAACTGTGCATGGTGGCGCGCCCGCGGCCGCGGCTTGCCACAATGCTGCTCCCTCTCTTCCTGATTCCCTTGCTGCCCTTCCCCTTGCCCAAACCGCGCTGGCTGCCACTTCCAGACATCTTCAATGTTTTGGGCGTATAGACAAAAGTTTTGTAAAAGGGCGGGTGAAAAGTGGGGTACTTTAATGGAGTGGGTTGGTTGGTGAGGTGACTGAGTGAGTGTCCCCTAGTACAGTAAGTAAGTATTAACAGTCAGGAAGTACAACTAGCAGTTACAATAATCAGTAGTAGTAATCACAAGTAAATTTAGTGTGTGTACACTCAGACAGTGAGTGCACGCACGCAGGAGCTAGTAGCCTATGGACACAGTGACTGAGTGTCCTAGACTCCTAGTACGGTAAGAGTAAGTAAGTAGTAACAGTAAGTAGAACTAACTAATAACAATAATCAATCAGCGATCAGAAGGAAATGGAGTGTGGGTGGTGTGTGTGTACACTCAGACAGTGAGTGCACGCACGCAGGAGCTAGTAGCCTATGGACACAGTGACTGAGTGTCCTAGACTCCTAGTACAGTAAGAGTAAGTAAGTAGTAACAGTAAGTAGAACTAACTAATAACAATAATCAATCAGCGATCAGAAGGAAATGGAGTGTGGGTGGTGTGTGTACACTCAGACAGTGAGTGCACGCACGCAGGAGCTAGTAGCCTATGGACACAGTGACTGGGTGTCCTAGACTCCTAGTACAGTAAGAGTAAGTAAGTAGTAACAGTAAGTAGTAGAACTAACTAATAACAATAATCAATCAGCGATCAGAAGGAAATGGAGTGTGGGTGGTGTGTGTACACTCAGACAGTGAGTGCACGCACGCAGGAGCTAGTAGCCTATGGACACAGTGACTGAGTGTCCTAGACTCCTAGTACAGTAAGTAGTAACAGTAAGTAGTAGAACTAACTAATAACAATAATCAATCAGCGATCAGAAGGAAATGGAGTGTGGGTGGTGTGTGTACACTCAGACAGTGAGTGCACGCACGCAGGAGCTAGTAGCCTATGGACACAGTGACTGAGTGTCCTAGACTCCTAGTACAGTAAGTAGTAACAGTAAGTAGTAGAACTAACTAATAACAATAATCAATCAGCGATCAGAAGGAAATGGAGTGTGGGTGGTGTGTGTACACTCAGACAGTGAGTGCACGCACGCAGGAGCTAGTAGCCTATGGACACAGTGACTGAGTGTCCTAGACTCCTAGTACAGTAAGAGTAAGTAAGTAGTAACAGTAAGTAGAACTAACTAATAACAATAATCAATCAGCGATCAGAAGGAAATGGAGTGTGGGTGGTGTGTGTACACTCAGACAGTGAGTGCACGCACGCAGGAGCTAGTAGCCTATGGACACAGTGACTGGGTGTCCTAGACTCCTAGTACAGTAAGAGTAAGTAAGTAGTAACAGTAAGTAGTAGAACTAACTAATAACAATAATCAATCAGCGATCAGAAGGAAATGGAGTGTGGGTGGTGTGTGTACACTCAGACAGTGAGTGCACGCACGCAGGAGCTAGTAGCCTATGGACACAGTGACTGAGTGTCCTAGACTCCTAGTACAGTAAGTAGTAACAGTAAGTAGTAGAACTAACTAATAACAATAATCAATCAGCGATCAGAAGGAAATGGAGTGTGGGTGGTGTGTGTACACTCAGACAGTGAGTGCACGCACGCAGGAGCTAGTAGCCTATGGACACAGTGACTGAGTGTCCTAGACTCCTAGTACAGTAAGAGTAAGTAAGTAGTAACAGTAAGTAGAACTAACTAATAACAATAATCAATCAGCGATCAGAAGGAAATGGAGTGTGGGTGGTGTGTGTACACTCAGACAGTGAGTGCACGCACGCAGGAGCTAGTAGCCTATGGACACAGTGACTGGGTGTCCTAGACTCCTAGTACAGTAAGAGTAAGTAAGTAGTAACAGTAAGTAGTAGAACTAACTAATAACAATAATCAATCAGCGATCAGAAGGAAATGGAGTGTGGGTGGTGTGTGTACACTCAGACAGTGAGTGCACGCACGCAGGAGCTAGTAGCCTATGGACACAGTGACTGAGTGTCCTAGACTCCTAGTACAGTAAGTAGTAACAGTAAGTAGTAGAACTAACTAATAACAATAATCAATCAGCGATCAGAAGGAAATGGAGTGTGGGTGGTGTGTGTACACTCAGACAGTGAGTGCACGCACGCAGGAGCTAGTAGCCTATGGACACAGTGACTGAGTGTCCTAGACTCCTAGTACAGTAAGAGTAAGTAAGTAGTAACAGTAAGTAGAACTAACTAATAACAATAATCAATCAGCGATCAGAAGGAAATGGAGTGTGGGTGGTGTGTGTACACTCAGACAGTGAGTGCACGCACGCAGGAGCTAGTAGCCTATGGACACAGTGACTGGGTGTCCTAGACTCCTAGTACAGTAAGAGTAAGTAAGTAGTAACAGTAAGTAGTAGAACTAACTAATAACAATAATCAATCAGCGATCAGAAGGAAATGGAGTGTGGGTGGTGTGTGTACACTCAGACAGTGAGTGCACGCACGCAGGAGCTAGTAGCCTATGGACACAGTGACTGAGTGTCCTAGACTCCTAGTACAGTAAGTAGTAACAGTAAGTAGTAGAACTAACTAATAACAATAATCAATCAGCGATCAGAAGGAAATGGAGTGTGGGTGGTGTGTGTACACTCAGACAGTGAGTGCACGCACGCAGGAGCTAGTAGCCTATGGACACAGTGACTGAGTGTCCTAGACTCCTAGTACAGTAAGAGTAAGTAAGTAGTAACAGTAAGTAGAACTAACTAATAACAATAATCAATCAGCGATCAGAAGGAAATGGAGTGTGGGTGTGTGTACACTCAGACAGTGAGTGCACGCACGCAGGAGCTAGTAGCCTATGAACACAGTGACTGAGTGTCCTAGACTCCTAGTACAGTAAGAGTAAGTAGTAACAGTAAGTAGAACTAACTAATTACAATAATCAATCAGCGATCAGAAGGAAATAGAGTGTGTGTTGTGTGTGTACACTCAGACAGTGAGTGCGCACACGCAGGAGCTAGTAGCCTATATGAACAGTGACAGTGAGTGTCCCTACGGGTACAGTAAGAGTAAGTAGTAAGTAAGTACAACTAACAATAATCAATCAGTAATCAGAAGGAAATAGAGTGTGTGTACACACAGACAGTGAGTGAGTGCACACACGCAGGAGCTAGCTAGTAGCCTATAAACAGTGACAGTCAGTGAGTGTCCTACTCCTAGTACAGTATAACTACAATACTATTAGTAAAGGACAGCAGAAATACTGGTATAGATGATGAGAGAAATAAACAGAGGACAGCTGCCCACAGAGGCAAGGCCCCCCTGAGGCCTAAACCTGTAAGCTTGCAGCAGCTGCCTGTCTCTAATGTAACACACAAGCTACTAACTAAAATACAATGTCTATCTAAATAACAACAATACAGGTGTATATGGCAGGTGTAGGTGAGCAAAAACGCTAGGTAAATGAACACAATAGAGCACTTGCTAAGCCAAAGCACAAAGGAGCAGATCTCTCTCTGTACAAGTCTCAGGCAAGCATGGAAAACCCGAACATGGCGGCCGCTATTTATAGGGTAGGGGCTGGCCAGGGTCCCCCTCTGTGATTGGCTGCCGTCAGAGGGCCTGGGAGCCCTCTGATTGGCTCTAAGCACATCAATCTGGGCTATGACGCTATTCGAGCTCGGTACCGAGCTCGAATAGCGCCGGTTTGCTCGAATAGCTCGAATAGTGAATGGGCTATTCGAGTGTTCTCGAATAGCCCATTCGAATAGCTACAGCTATTCGGAGCTCGAATACCGAGCTCGAATAGCTGAAAAAGAGCTCGAATATTCGAGCTACTCGAATATTCGAGCTCTGCTGAGCACCACTACCAGCTGGTTCTGCAAGTGCTACATCTTTTTTTGCCTTCTGGTAATTTGGAAACATCTCCGCCACTTACCGAGGGTCTAGTAGCGTGGCCACCCAGTAATTGTCATTCCCCTTGAGTTTTTTTATACGGGGGTCCCTCAACAGGCTGGACAGCATGAAAGACTCCATCTGCACAAAGTTGGATCCAGACATACTATCCATCTCGTCTTGCTCTTCCTCAGTGACGTCAGGTAAGTCCTCCTCCTCCCCCCAGCCACGAACAATACCACGGGAACGTTGAGAAGCAGAAGCCCCCTGCGACGCCTGCTGCAGTTGTTCTTCTGCCGCTGCCTCCTCCTCCAAAGAAACACCTTCCTCATCATCCGAGTCTGACTCTTCTTCCCCACACGACTCTTCCTCCTCCTCCTCCCCCCTCTGTGCTGCCGCAGGTGTTGAGGAAACATCTGGTTCTGATGAGAATTGATCCCACAACGCTTCCTCCCGTAACTATTCCTGATCACACTCCTCCACAGCTTGATTCACCACTCTACGCATGGCACGCTCCAGGAAGTAAGTGTACGGGATCAAGTCGCTGATGGTGCCTTCACTGCGACTCACCAGGTTGGTCACCTCCTCAAACGGCCACATAAGCCTGCACACATTTCGCATGAGTGCCAGAACATCCCCATCTCCCCAGACTGTGTCCTTCTACTGTAGTTGTAGATATACTGGGTGATGGCTTTCTCCTGTTCCAGCAGGCGAGAGAACATAAGGAGGGTCGAAATCCAGCGAGTTGGGCTATCACAAATCAGGCGTCTCACCGGCAACTTGTTTCTCCGCTAAATATCGTCAAAGCGTGCCATGGCCGTGTAAGACTGCCTGAAATGCCCACACAACTTCCTGGCCTGCTTCAGGATGTCCTCTAAGCCTGGGTACTTTGACACAAATCTTTGAATGACTAGATTCAGCACATGTGCTATGCAGGGTACATGTGTCAGCTTTCCCAAATTCAAAGCAGAAATGAGATTGCTGCCGTTGTCACACACCACGTTGCCGATCTCCAGTTGGTGCGGGGTCAGCCACTGATCCACCTGTTTGTTAAGAGCAGCCAGGAGAGCTGCTCCAGTGTGACTCTCCGCTTTGAGGCAAGACATGGCGTGACTCCGTCATACCTGGCAGGCAGCATAGGCCCTGGGTAGTGTTGGGCGAACATCTAGATGTTCGGGTTCGGGCCGAACAGGCCGAACATGGCCGCGATGTTCGGGTGTTCGACCCGAACTCCGAACATAATGGAAGTCAATGGGGACCCGAACTTTTGTGGTTTGTAAAGCCTCCTTACATGCTACATACCCCAAATTTACAGGGTATGTGCACCTTGGGAGTGGGTACAAGAGGAAAAAAAAATTAGCAAAAAGAGCTTATAGTTTTTGAGAAAATCGATTTTAAAGTTTCAAAGGGAAAACTGTCTTTTAAATGCGGGAAATGTCTGTTTTCTTTGCACAGGTAACATGTTTTTTGCCGGCATGCAGTCATAAATGTAATACATATAAGAGGTTCCAGGAAAAGGGACCGGTAACGCTAACCCAGCAGCAGCACACGTGATGGAACAGGAGGAGGCGCAGGAGGAGAAGGCCACGCTTTGTGAGATACAACAACCCCGGCCTTGCATGAGGGCAAGAAGCGTGCGGATAGCATGCTTTGTACCGCCATGCAGTCATAAATGTAATAAAGATAAGAGGTTCCATAAACAGGGACCGGCAACGCTAACCCAGCAGCAGCAGCAGCAGCAGACGTGATGGAACAGGAGGAGGCGCAGGAGGAGAAGGCCACGCTTTGTGAGACACAACAACCCAGGCCTTGCATGAGGACAAAAAGCGTGCGGATAGCATGCTTTTTACCGCCATGCAGTCATAAATGTAATAAAGATAAGTGGTTCAATAAACAGGGACCACGCGGCAACGCTAACCCAGCAGCAGCAGACGTGATGGAACAGGAGGAGGCGCAGGAGGAGAAGGCCACGCTTTGTGAGACACAACAACCCAGGCCTTGCATGAGGGCAAGAAGCGTGCGGATGGCATGCTTTGTACCGCCATGCAGTCATAAATGTAATAAAGATAAGTGGTTCAATAAACAGGGACCACGCGGCAACGCTAACCCAGCAGCAGCAGACGTGATGGAACAGGAGGAGGCGCAGGAGGAGAAGGCCACGCTTTGTGAGACACAACAACCCAGGCCTTGCATGAGGACAAAAAGCGTGCGGATAGCATGCTTTTTACCACCATGCAGTCATAAATGTAATAAAGATAAGTGGTTCAATAAACAGGGACCACGCGGCAACGCTAACCCAGCAGCAGCAGACGTGATTGAACAGGAGGAGGCGCAGGAGGAGAAGGCCACGCTTTGTGAGACACAACAACCCAGGCCTTGCATGAGGGCAAGAAGCGTGCGGATAGCATGCTTTGTACCGCCATGCAGTCATAAATGTAATAAAGATAAGTGGTTCAATAAACAGGGACCACGCGGCAACGCTAACCCAGCAGCAGCAGACGTGATGGAACAGGAGGAGGCGCAGGAGGAGAAGGCCACGCTTTGTGAGACACAACAACCCAGGCCTTGCATGAGGGCAAGAAGCGTGCGGATAGCATGCTTTGTACCGCCATGCAGTCATAAATGTAATAAAGATAAGTGGTTCAATAAACAGGGACCACGCGGCAACGCTAACCCAGCAGCAGCAGACGTGATGGAGCAGGAGGAGGCGCAGGAGGAGAAGGTCACGCTTTGTGAGACACAACAACCCAGGCCTTGCATGAGGGCAAGAAGCGTGCGGATAGCATGCTTTGTACCGCCATGCAGTCATAAATGTAATAAAGATAAGTGGTTCAATAAACAGGGACCACGCGGCAACGCTAACCCAGCAGCAGCAGACGTGATGGAACAGGCGCAGGAGGAGAAGGCCACGGTTTTTGAGACACAACAACCCAGGCCTTGCATGAGGACAAAAAGCGTGCGGATAAAGCAGCAATGCTTTTTGCCGCCATGCAGTCATAAATGTAATACAGATGAGAGGTTCAATAAACAGGGACCGGAAACGCTACACCATCCCAGATGTTCATTGGTCATGTTACTTGGTTGGGGTCCTGGAGTGTTGCGTAGTCATTTCCAATCCAGGATTGATTCATTTTAATTTGAGTCAGACGGTCTGCATTTTCTGTAGAGAGGCGGATACGCCGATCTGTGACGATGCCTCCGGCAGCACTGAAACAGCGTTCCGACATAACGCTGGCTGCCGGGCAAGCCAGCACCTCTATTGCGTACATTGCCAGTTCGTGCCAGGTGTCTAGCTTCGATACCCAATAGTTGAAGGGTGCAGATGGATTGTTCGACACAGCTACGTCATCTGACATGTAGTCCTTGACCATCTTCTCCAGGCGATCGGTGTTGGAGGTGGATCTGCACGCTTGCTGTTCAGTGGGCTGCTGCTGCATGGGTGTCAGAAAATTTTCCCACTCCAAGGACACTGCCGATACCGTTCCCTTTTGGGTACTAGCTGCGGCTTGCGTTGTTTGCTGCCCTCCTGGTCGTCCTGGGTTTGCGGAAGTCAGTCTGTCTGCATACAACTGGCTAGAGGAGGGGGAGGATGTCAATCTCCTCTCTAAAGTCTCCACAAGGGCCTGCTGGTATTCTTCCATTTTGACCTGTCTGACTCTTTCTTCAAGCAGTTTTGGAACATTGTGTTTGTACCGTGGATCCAGAAGGGTATAAACCCAGTAATTGGTGTTGTCCAGAATGCGCACAATGCGTGGGTCACGTTCAATGCAGTCTAGCATGAATTGAGCCATGTGTGCCAGAGTCCTACCAGAATCCTCATCATCCTCTTGTGAGCGTTGTGATAGTTGTTGTGATGCATCATAGTCGTCACCTTCCTCCTGGTCTGCTTCTGCTGACCATTCGCGTTGAATTGTGGAAGTCCAACGTGCACCGCTCTGGCCCTCGTCAGTGGTGGCATGAAATTCCTGCTCCAACTCCAGCTGTTCCTCCTCCTCTTCTTCGTCATAGCTGCTGGGGCCAGCGTTCCCTGAGGCGGATGGCCTGATGTTGGTACCATCACGCTGATCGTTTTCTCCTTCAGATTCCCCCAGTTGCATCATGACAGCTGTTTCCTTGATTTTTAACATCGACCTCTTCAGTAAACACAGCAGTGGTATGGTAATGCTGACTGAAGAGTTGTCACTGCTCACAAGCAACGTGGATTGCTCAAAATTTTGGAGGACTTGGCAGAGGTCCAACATGTTGGCCCAATCGGATCCACAGAAGCTTGGCAGCTGGCCGGATGCGCCTCGGTACTGCGCCGTCATGTACTGGACCACTGCACTCTTCTGCTCGCAAAATCGGGCTAGCATGTGCAGCGTAGAATTCCAGCGCGTAGGGACATCACACAGCAAGCGATGGTGGGGGAGATTGAAGCGCTCCTGCATCTTGGCGAGTGCCCCCGAAGCAGTACTGGAATTTCTACAATGTTTGGCCACTCAACGCACCTTCAACAGAAGATCGGCCACGCCTGGGTATGTCCTCAGGAACCGCTGAACTACTAGGTTCATCACGTGCGCCAGGCAAGGGATGTGTGTCAGCTTAGCCAACCTTAAAGCGCGAATGAGATTACTCCCATTATCACACACAACCATGCCCGGTTTCAGGTCCAGCGGTGCCAGCCACAAATCCGTCTGTTCCTTTATTCCCCTCCAAATTTCCTCCCCTGTGTGCTGCTTATCCCCAAGGCAGATTAGCTTCAGCAACACTTGCTGACGCATGCCAACAGCTGTGCTGCACTGCTTCCACGATCCTACTGCTGCTGGGTTAGCGTTTCCGGATGAGGTACAGCTTTGAGATGCGTTGGAGGAGAAGGAGTCAGAGAGGTAGGTGCTGCTGTTGTTATCCAGTGGGAGGGACGGTGGTGCAGCTGTTTGCGGCGTGGGCAACACCCGCGCCGTAGCAGGTGAGGAATCGCTGCCAGGCTCCACAAGGTTCACCCAGTGCGCGGTAAGGGAGATGTATCGACCCTGGCCGAACGCACTCGTCCAGGTGTCAGTGGTGAGGTGAACCTTGCAGGCAACGGCATTCTTCAAGCTTCGGGTTATTTTGCTGACCACGTGCTCATGCAACTCAGGCACTGCAGAGCGCGCAAAGTGGTAGCGGCTGGGAACCACGTAACGTGGGATGGCCACTGACATCATGCCCTTGAAGCTGTTTGTCTCCACCACTCGATATGGCAGCATTTCGCAGGCCAGAAGCTTGGCTATGCTGGCTGTTACTGCCACGGCCCGGGGGTCATTTGCTGGCAATTTCCTCTTGCGCTCAAACATCTCCGACACAGACAACTGAACCGTAGCGCTGCACACGGAAGGGCTGTTGGTTGTTGTGTTTGATGAACACTGGGAGACCTCAAGAGCACTACTCCGGAAAGTGACAGTGTCAGCGTCGTCTGATGTTTGTGAATGTTGTGAACCACGCAATGGCTGGGCTACTGCTGCTGCTGAGGCGGGTCTGGTGGTGAGTCTGGTGAACCCAAGGGAGGCAGTGTTGTTGCTGGTACCCTGTCCTGACGCGTTTGCCCACAGAGTGGGATGTTTGGATAGCATGTGACGGCTCATGCTGGTGGTGGAGAGGTTGTTAATACTTTTCCCCCTGCTCAGGCGGGTCTTGCACACCTTGCAAATCGCCATGGTAACATCCTCAGTGCAGTCTTCAAAGAAAGCCCAGACTTTGGAGCACCTGCCTCCTTGCTGGCGATTTCTGTTTGCTCCTCTTTTGCCTCTCACTTGAACTTCCACGCTTGTGGTGCCTGAAATAGCGCGCCGCCTACCTTGTGGCACAAGGCGAACTCGTGCAGCAGTGGGTTCTTCAACAGACTCATCTGTGCTGCTGCTACGACGGCGATGTTCTCGTTCACAAACAAAATCTGGGTCTCTGTCCACATTGTCCATACCCTCCTCTTCCATCTCCTCAAACTCGTCATATGTCATTGTGGGCCGCCGCCGTGGAGTAGAGCTCCCCACAACAACCTCTGCGCAGCACACTCCAACGTCGTCTTCCAGATCTTGTCGGCCGACCTCCTGCAATTGCAACCCCTCCTGCCCAAATTGCTCTGGGATTTGGGTTTCCGAGTCCTCCTCGGACTCGCCTTGTATTTCAGTGCGCGGTGCATTTCCCACAGTTAACGGTTGTGAATCCAGGCACAACATTTCTGGCTGTTCCTCCATTGACCTTTGAAAGGTGGAAGTTTGTTGGGCTGGGAATAGCTCCTGCGAATACCCCATTGTGTCCTGAGGTAATTCATCGGACTGGTTATCTGGCAGTTGTGTGCGTGGTGTCGCTGCCGGTTGTGTCAGCTTTGTGCCCACTGGCTCCTTGTAACTGGCTGAGGACTCGGACCTCGTGCGTGATGTGCTGGTGCTGCTTAACCCACTGCTGGACGCTTGAGAGGTCATCCAAGTAATTATCTGGTCCTGTTCTTTTGGATTTGTGAGGGTTGTTGTCCTGGACAACATGGGCGGTATTGAGTGGGTTTTCTTGGGTGCTCCCCTGTGGCCTGTACGTGAACCGTCAGGGGAAACACCTCTTCCCTTGCCCCTCCCTCTTTCACCGGATTTCTTCCTCATTTCACTTATCCTTACAGTACACGCTGACTGGCAGCAGTACAGTGGCAGTACAGAAATGCTATACAGTACCACTATTCCCAGCAGCGACACAGAGCACAATGCTATACAGTGACGGGTGAGCGGTGTACCACTATTCCCAGCAGCGACACAGAGCACAATGCTATACAGTGGCGGGTGAGCGGTGTACTACTATTCCCAGCAGACACAGAACAGTAAACAGAATGCTATATAGTGTGGCTGAGCGAGCGGTGTACCACTATTCCCAGCAGACACAGAACAGTAAACAGAATGCTATATAGTGTGGCTGAGCGAGCGGTGTACCACTATTCCCAGCAGACACAGAACAGTAAACAGAATGCTATATAGTGTGGCTGAGCGAGCGGTGTACCACTATTCCCAGCAGACACAGAACAGTGAACAGAATGCTATATAATGTGGCTGAGCGAGGTACACAGAGTGGCAGTAAACAGAATGCTATATAGTGTGGCTGAGCGAGCGGTGTACTACTATTCCCAGCAGACACAGAACAGTAAACAGAATGCTATATAGTGTGGCTGAAGGAGCGGTGTACCACTATTCCCAGCAGACACAGAACAGTAAACAGAATGCTATATAGTGTGGCTGAGCGAGCGGTGTACCACTATTCCCAGCAGACACAGAACAGTGAACAGAATGCTATATAGTGTGGCTGAGCGAGCGGTGTACCACTATTCCCAGCAGACACAGAACAGTAAACAGAATGCTATATAGTGTGGCTGAGCGAGCGGTGTACCACTATTCCCAGCAGACACAGAACAGTAAACAGAATGCTATATAGTATGGCTGAGTGAGCGGTGTACCACTATTCCCAGCAGACACAGAACAGTAAACAGAATGCTATATAGTGTGGCTGAGCGAGCGGTGTACCACTATTCCCAGCAGACACAGAACAGTGAACAGAATGCTATATAATGTGGCTGAGCGAGGTACACAGAGTGGCAGTAAACAGAATGCTATATAGTGTGGCTGAGCGAGCGGTGTACTACTATTCCCAGCAAACACAGAACAGTAAACAGAATGCTATATAGTGTGGCTGAGCGAGCGGTGTACCACTATTCCCAGCAGACACAGAACAGTAAACAGAATGCTATATAGTGTGGCTGAGCGAGCGGTGTACCACTATTCCCAGCAGACACAGAACAGTAAACAGAATGCTATATAGTGTGGCTGAGCGAGCGGTGTACCACTATTCCCAGCAGACACAGAACAGTGAACAGAATGCTATATAATGTGGCTGAGCGAGGTACACAGAGTGGCAGTAAACAGAATGCTATATAGTGTGGCTGAGCGAGCGGTGTACTACTATTCCCAGCAAACACAGAACAGTAAACAGAATGCTATATAGTGTGGCTGAGCGAGCGGTGTACCACTATTCCCAGCAGACACAGAACAGTAAACAGAATGCTATATAGTGTGGCTGAGCGAGCGGTGTACCACTATTCCCAGCAGACACAGAACAGTAAACAGAATGCTATATAGTGTGGCTGAGCGAGCGGTGTACCACTATTCCCAGCAGACACAGAACAGTGAACAGAATGCTATATAATGTGGCTGAGCGAGGTACACAGAGTGGCAGTAAACAGAATGCTATATAGTGTGGCTGAGCGAGCGGTGTACTACTATTCCCAGCAGACACAGAACAGTAAACAGAATGCTATATAGTGTGGCTGAGCGAGCGGTGTACCACTATTCCCAGCAGACACAGAACAGTAAACAGAATGCTATATAGTGTGGCTGAGCGAGCGGTGTACCACTATTCCCAGCAGACACAGAACAGTGAACAGAATGCTATATAATGTGGCTGAGCGAGGTACACAGAGTGGCAGTAAACAGAATGCTATATAGTGTGGCTGAGCGAGCGGTGTACTACTATTCCCAGCAGACACAGAACAGTAAACAGAATGCTATATAGTGTGGCTGAGCGAGCGGTGTACCACTATTCCCAGCAGACACAGAACAGTAAACAGAATGCTATATAGTGTGGCTGAGCGAGCGGTGTACCACTATTCCCAGCAGACACAGAACAGTGAACAGAATGCTATATAGTGTGGCTGAGCGAGCGGTGTACCACTATTCCCAGCAGACACAGAACAGTAAACAGAATGCTATATAGTGTGGCTGAGCGAGCGGTGTACCACTATTCCCAGCAGACACAGAACAGTGAACAGAATGCTATATAATGTGGATGAGCGAGGTACACAGAGTGGCAGTAAACAGAATGCTATATAGTGTGGCTGAGCGAGCGGTGTACTACTGTTCCCAGCAGCGACACAATGACAGGGGGGACCCTGGCTAGCGTGGCTGGAGCGCGAACTACCCTGCCTGCCTACCCAAAGCTAAACCCACAGACAAATGGCGGAGATATGACGTGGTTCGGGTATTTATTTACCCGAACCACGTGACAGTTCGGCCAATCAGAGCGCGTTCGGGTCCGAACCACGTGACCCGTTCGGCCAATCACAGCGCTAGCCGAACGTTCGGGGAACGTTCGGCCATGCGCTCTTAGTTCGGCCATGTGGCCGAACGGTTTGGCCGAACACCATCAGGTGTTCGGCCGAACTCGAACATCACCCGAACAGGGTGATGTTCTGCAGAACCCGAACAGTGGCGAACACTGTTCGCCCAACACTAGCCCTGGGGAGCTGGCACTGTGTAGCTGGAGAGGAGTTTGCAGCACCAGTAGAGTTGAACTGCCACTGCCAAGGAGGAGGATGACAACAGCGAAGAGGATGTAGCAGGAGGAGAGGAGGTGGCAGGAGGTCTGCCTGCAAGCCGTGAAGGTGTCACAATTGGTCCACTGCACAGCCACGTACTCCCTGCTTGCCATCGGTCACCAGGTTGACCCAATGGGCTGTGTAAGTAATGTACCTGCCCTGACCATGCTTTGCAGACCAGGCATCCGTGGTCAGGTGGACCCTTGACCCAATGCTATGTGCCAGAGATGACACCATTTACCTCTCAACTTCATGGTACAGTTTGGGTATCTCCTTTTTAGAGAAATAATTGCGGCCTGGTATCTTCCACTGCGGTGTCCCAATGGCCACAAATTTACGGAAGGCCTCAGAGTCCACCAGCTGGTATGGTAACAGCTGGCAAGCTAACAGTTCTGCCAAGCCAGCTGTCAGACGCCGGGCAAGGGGGTGACTTGCAGAAATTGGCTTCTTCCATTTAAAGATTTCCTTCACAGACACCTAGCTGCTGTGGGCAGAGGAGCAGGAACCACTCAAGGTCAGAGGCGGAGTGGAGGAGGGTGGCTGTGAAGGTGCAAGGGAGAAATCAGGTGAAGATGCTGTGCCTGAAGGAGAAAGAAGAGAAGTAGGGTGACTTTTCTTTTGTGTGCTGCTTTTGCTCAGGTGCTTTTCCCCTTGCAGTTTATGCCTTTTCTCCATGTGCTTTCGTAAGGCAGTTGTCCCTACATGGGTGTTGGCCTTTCCACGGCTCAATTTTTGGAGGCAGAGAGAACAGATGGCATTACTCTGATCTGAGGCAGACACATTAAAAAATGTTCAAACCGCTTAACCCCCCTGGGGTGATGGCACTATGGTGGCATCAGCAGCTGACGTTGAAGGGCATGTTGGCTGGCTGTCCATAGATGGCGATACATGGCGCCGAACACTGCCACCAGCTGTTTCTGACGATGAGCTCCCCCTGCTTCTTTCAGCAACTCCTCTCCTCCTACTCCTCTCTGACTCCCCCTCTGAACTGTCCCCCTTTTCATCTCCTCTATTGGGAACATATACATGGGATCCGTATCATCATCATCATCATAATCATCCTGCCCAGCTTCGCTTGCTTCAGACACCTCCAAAACTGCACCAACAGCAGGTACGTCATCATCTTCACACGTTACATCCATAGTGTCGCCGCCTAACTCAGACATATGAGGTGGTGTAACTTGCTTAGCGCCTTCATCTGGTTGTAGCAATAATGGCTGTGAATCCGTTAATTCCCCACCAATTAACTCCTGAGAAGTGTCAAATGTAACAGATGTGGTGCTTGTAGTAGCACTGGTGGCTGCGGAAGAGGAGGTGTTCTGTGTTAAATAGTCAACCACATCCTGACAATCTTGGGAGTTGATGGGACGTGCCTTCTTATGAGCACTGTACTTTGGTTGAGGGCCGCACAAAATCACATCCGGGTGGCCTTCCTCTGGTTCTGCCTCTACCTCTGCCTGTTTTGTCCGTTGTGTCCATATCGGGGGATGAAGTGAAAGGTATGCACTGACTTGACTAATACAATGTGCAGTCACACAGGTGCAGTTAACAGGTATGCACGGAGTGGTATATCACACTGCGTGCACTCACGTAGGTAGGTGGGTGCACTGAACACAACAGGTAGGTATATGCAGTGATGAGGTGGGTTCACTGAACACAACAGGTAGGTATATGCAGTGATGGGTATTACAATGTGCACCTGTCACACACAGACAGGTAGCGGACAGGCACAGTGACACTGTGTGCGCTCAACTCACGTAGGTAGGTGGGTGTACTGTGAACAACAGGTAGGTGGGTGTACTGTGAACAACAGGTAGGTAGGTATATGCAGTAATGGGTATTACAATGTGCACCTGTCACACACACACAGACTGGTAGCGGACAGGCGCAGTGACACTGCGTGCGCTCAACTCATGCAGGTAGGTGGGTGCACTGTGAACAACAGGTAGGTAGGTATATGCAGTGATGGGTATTACAATGTGCACCTGTCACACACAGACAGGTAGCGGACAGGCACAGTGACACTGCGTGCACCCAAACGTTTTCTGTGTGTCCCACTGACACTTGTGTTGCATAGACAGCCTTGATAACCCATACTGTGTGTGGGGCACTGCCAGGCCCAGCACATTCAGTGACTATCTGTGTGTGTGACACATTGTAATACCCATTACTGCATATACCTACCTGCATGTTGTTCACAGTTCACCCACCTACCTATGTGAGTTGAGCGCTTCTAGGAGAGTGACAGTGAGTGACACATTAAGAGACTGTGCCTGTCACACACTCAAAGGCAGCAGCTGCAGAAGCTAGTGAGAGAGACAGTGACACTGCGTGCGCTCACGTAGGTAGGTGGGTGCACTGTGAACAACAGGTAGGTAGGTATATGCAGTACTGGGTATTACAATGTGCACCTGTCACACACAGACAGGTAGCAGACAGGCACAGTGACACTGCGTGCGCTAAACTCATATAGGTAGGTGGGTGGGTGCACTGTGAACAACAGGTAGGTAGGTATATGCAGAATTGGGTATTACAATGTGCACTTGTCACACACAGACAAGTAGCGGACAGGCACAGTGACACTGCGTGCACTCAACTCACGTAGGTAGGTGGGTGCAATGTGAACAACAGGTAGGTAGGTATATGCAATACTGGGTATTACAATGTGCACCTGTCACACACAGACAGGTAGCAGACAGGCGCAGTGACACTGCGTGCGCTTAACTCACGTAGGTAGGTGGGTGGGTGCACTGTGAACAACAGGTAGGTAGGTATATGCAGTAATGGGTATTACAATGTGCACCTGTCAGACACACAGGTAGTCACTGAATGTGCTGGGCCTGGCAGTGGCACACACACAGTATGGATTATCAAGGCTGTCTATGCAACACAAGTGTCAGTGGGACACAGAAATAAAAATAGATCACAAGAACAAGATTAGCTCTCAAAAGAGCTGTTGTGGGGTGCTATTTTAGCAATAAGAATCAGCAAGGAGCAAGCTAACAAGCCTACAAGAGCCTAACTAATATTTTCCTATGAGAGAGTCTGCACTGCAGCAGCTGACCCTTCTCTATTTACTGCAGGCACAAGAGTGAGTATAATGGCCGGCGGGGCCTGCCTTTTATAAGGGGGGGGGAGTGGCTCCAGGATGGAGTGTAGCCTGATTGGCTACAATGTGCCTGCTGATTGTGATGTAGGGTCAAAGTTGACCCTAATGGTGCACTATGGGGGCGAACCAAACTTCCGGAAAAGTTTGCGGTTCTCCGCGATCACGAACCACCGGAAGTCGCCGGGAACTGTTCGCTGGCGAACCGTTCAGGCCATCTCTAACTGACAGGGCTGTATATAATGCAAGTGGTCCACACACACAAAAAAAAAAATAGATCACAAGAACAAGATTAGCTCTCAAAAGAGCTGTTGAAGGGTGCTTTTTTAGCAATAAGAATCAGCAAGGAGCAAGCTAAGAAGCCTACAAGAGCCTGATTAAGCTTTCCCTATAGCTCTCTCTGCACAGCAGCTCTCCCTGATCTAATTACTGCAGACACACGAGTGAGTGAAAAGCCTGACATTGCCTGCCTTTTATAAGGGGGGTGGGACTCCAGGAGGGAGTGAAGCCTGATTGGCTACAATGTGCCTGCTAACTGTGATGTAGAGGGTCAAAGTTGACCCAATGGTGCACTATGGGGGCGAACCGAACTTCCGGAAAAGTTTGCGGTTCTCCGTGATCGCGTTCGAGCCATCTCTAGTAAGAGGCTGCCTGACTAGTGTGTGTCACACTCAAAGGCAGCAGCTGCAGAAGTGAGAGAGATGCTGCAGTGCTGACCGCCACTGACTGTATGCTAGTGTAAGTCTAACACTAAACTAACACAGTAACTGATATAATATAATCAAGGACTAATCGCTAACCTAACAGGCTACTAGGCTATGCTACCTAGTAGCAGACTAAGCAGGCCTGCCCTCACTGGCCTGCACAGACCTCAGCTATGTGACTGTATACAGCAGTGGTCCTCAAACTAAGGCCCGCGGGCCGAATGCGGCCCCCTGAGGCTTTTTTACCGGCTCCCCCCCACACAAAATCTATTACTTATAGATGCGATCAGCTACATCTTTAAATATTGGTGGTCCATAGAATAGCAGTGCTGGCACCACCCATCCACATGAAGGCAGAAAGCAGTAATTTTGCTGGTTTCCAATCAAATTCCACATCAGGTGACACTGCTGTCCAATTGGACTTCAGGTTGTCACCTGGGTATGCTTCACTGTCTGGCCCGCAAAGACATCATTTAATGTATACTCCGGCCCCCCAGCAGTCTGAAGTATGTTGACCCGGCCCTCGACCCAAAACATTTGGGGACCCCTGGTATACAGTATATACACTGACTGCTCTGACTATCAAATAACATGTATACAACAATACAATATATGTGTTTTACAGGTGTAAAATGTAAAATAGCAAAATCAAAATGTTTTCACAGTATATGAGCACTTCCTGGAGAATTACAGTGAGTGACACATTAACCATTTGTGCCGCCCGGACGTGAAGCTCACGTCCGAGCGGCTGCCTTCCAGCGCTCCCGCGCTTTGGCGCGCTCCTGCGCGTGATCGCGGGCCTGCCCCCGTGCCCGCGTGGTGTCCCCGGTAGCCCTGGGATCAGTGAAAGGGAACATTGTTCCCGATCACCGATCCCTGTCCTCCGCAGAAAAACCGAAGCGCTCACCTGTGAGGCTTTAGTTCTTCTGCCCGGAAAGATTTCCGCATCCCCCTTGTACTTCCGCTTAGTGAGAAGTACAAGGAGGGAAACCAAAAATGAAGGTGGCCATCTTGTGGCCAAATAGTAAAACTACAACTACACATTTTTTTATATTACAATTTGCACACATACTAACATTAAAAAATAGCTATTTATGTCCCACACCAAAATATTACCCACATAAAATGTTTAATGGAGAAAAAAAAATTCAATAAAAAAAAAAAAGACATAAATGGTTACCTAAGGGTCTGAACTTTTTAAATATGTTTTTGAAGGGGGTATACTACAAACACTTTTTAAATTATAAGCTTGTAAATAGTGATGGACGCAAAACGGAAACAATGCACCTTTATTTCCAAATAAAATATTGGCGCCATACATTGTGATAGGGACAAAATTGAAATGGTATAATAATCGAGACAAACGGGTTAATAAAATACATAGGTTTTAATTATGGTAGCATGGATTATTTTAAAGCTATAATGGCCGAAAACTGAGAAATAATGAATTTTTTCCATTCTTTTCTTATTAATCCTGTTAAAATGCATTTACAGGAAAGTGGCTCTTAGCAAAACGTACCACCCACAGAAAGCCTAATTAGTGGCGGAAAAAACAAGATATAGATCAATAAATTAGTGGCGGAAAAAACAAGATTTAGATCAATAAATTGTGCTAAGTAGTGATAAAGTTATTAGCTAATGAATGGGAGGTGAAAATTGCTCCGATGCATAAGGTGAAAAATCCCCGCGGGCTGAAATGGTTAAGAGACTGTGCCTGTCACACACTCAAAGGCAGCAGCTGCAGAAGCTAGTGAGAGAGATGCTGCAGTGCTGTGTGACTGACACTGACTGTATGCTAGTGTAAGTCTAACACTAAACTAACACAGTAACTGATATAAAATAATCAAGGACTAATTACTAACCTACTAGGCTACGCTATCTAGTAGCAGGCTAAGCAGGCCTACCTTCACTGGCCTGCACAGACCTCAGCTAAGCGACTGTATACAGTATATACACTGACTATGCTAGTGTAAGTCTAACACTAAACTAATACACTAACTGCACAGTAACTGACAAATAATCAAGAACTAATCCCTAACCCTAACCTACTTTCAGGCTACTACTAGGCTATCTATCAGGCCTAGCCTGCACATACTTCAGCTAAGCACACTATACAGTATATATACTCAGCTACACTGACTGACTAACACAATCAAATCACTATCTATCTAAGCAATACAATAATAAATATGTTCAAAATGTGTTTGGATGCAAAAACACTGTGTAAACAGTGAGAAAAGGACTTTCTGTAAGACACAGCAGCACTGGAGATGCTCTCAGTACCACAAGTCACAAGAAAGGACGAGATCCTCAACATGGCCACCGCCTTATATAGAGAAGGGGAGGGCCAGGCTCCCGTGTGCTGCAGTATTAGTGAGAGAAGGGAGAGACATTGGAGAGATAGGAAAAGCGATAGTTAGGAGCAGGGCCATGCCGACACAGAGGCCAGCGAGGCTAGAGCCTCGGGGCGCAGGTCATTAGCAGTCTGGGTGGGTGCATCTTGCAGTCTGTGTTGCCTCTGGCTGGCCGCCACCCCGGCTGTATTCATGCTGCCTGCTGTGCCGCCTGGCGCCCGCCGCTATTTACACATGCTGACTGACTAACGGAGCGGGAGCGGAGTGTATACATTTCTGCTCTCCACTTCCCTGTTGTCATGGTCACTGGGACTCACTCCGGGTACCTGCCGCCAGCCCCTCTCTCTCACTGAGCCAACCGGTGTGCGTCTCTCTGTGACGTCGGAAGCCTGTGGGTCCCGCCCCCCTGCGGCTGTCTAAACGTGCCTCTCAGCGTCCCGCTGTCTCCTGTGAATCAGCAGCTAGGAAGGAGTCAGGCAGGAGACAGTGGTGAGTGACCACTGGTAAGTGCCCACTGCCCAGCGCTTGCCCTGCTATTTGCTGCAAAGCTATTAGTGCTGCGGAGTGGATTGTCTCTGTACTGTTCTCTCCGAGAGAGAGAGAGTACAATAGGGCCAGGGCCACGATAATTCCGCCCCTCCCGCTCTTCAGCAACACATGTTGCAAGCTGCGGCGTGTCTCATGTGAGCAGGGGCGTGACTATCACCTCAGCTGCAGAAGGGCCCGGAGGCACGCAGGAGCTTGTGCGGGCAGAATATTGAAGCTTTGCAGAGGTTCAGACTGTGCCCTGTGTGACTCCAACAGAAGGGGTGAAACTCGGGGTAAGGAGGGGAGACAAAGTTTTTATACTTAGACCAGGATAGTGCTCGCCTGATCTGTCTTCCTCAGTCCTAGCAGCAGCTCCTGGTCACTGGTCATCAGAGTGCAGAGGAAATTCCCCACCCATCTATCCCTCCCCCCTCCGAGAAGTCGGCTCATCCAAAGTACTGGAGACAGTGGAGGAGACGGGAGAGAACGTGGGTCGGCAGCAAGTGAGCAAGATTGAAGGGGGATGTGAGTGAGTGTGTCACTGTGCTTATGAATCAGCATGGAGAAGTGTGTGTGTGTGTGATTATCCAGTGCTGCAGGATTGAAGGGGGATGGGTGTGTGCATACTAGTGAAGGTGAGTGTCTGTATTAGTGAGTGCTGCTTGAAGTGTATGTGTGTGATTCAGTGAGTGCTGCTAGGGTGTCTGTGTATTTATTTGTGGGTATATGTGCAGTGTCTATGTAATGTGTATTTGTGTCTATCAGCATAGAGAGAGAGTGTGTGTGTAGTGCTTGTTCTTACAGGATATATGAGGTGAAGAATTAACTCTACCTTTACTTAAGTGGGGCTTTTTCCAGCCCGTAGAAGTCATTTGTGTCCCTCACCGCAGCTTCGGTCTTATCCTGGGTCCCGCTGGCAGCTTCTAAGGATCGCTGAACCCTGATGCCTCTTCTGCGCATGCTTACGCCTGCCCACGAATGCGCTTATGTCACCGGGAGCATTCTACGCCTGTGCAGTAGTATGCTGCGAGTGACTTGGGTGTGTGCACGCATGCGCAGAGGACGCCAACCGATTGAGGGTAGGCAATCCTTAGAGGCAGCCAGCGGGACCCAGGACCGGAGCTGCGGTGAGGGACACAAATGACTTCTATGGGCTGGAAGAAGCCCCACATAAGTAAAGTTAGATTCTTCACTTCGGATAACCTTTAGGCCTCTTGCACACTGCAAGCAAATCAGATTCAGATTCAGATTTTTAATCTGTTTTTACATCCGATTCCGATTCAGATTTTTAATCTTAACTGCATGCTGCGTTTTTTGATCCGTTTTTCTGTTGAATGTATTCAAGGAAAATCGGAAACGGAATCGGAATCGGAATCGGAAACGGAATCGGAATCGGAATCGGAAAACGGATTTGCAGTGTGCAGGGAGCCTTAAGTGTATATGTGGGCATATGCACTTCATGGTATTGTGTGGGTAGGAGTGTGGAGACAAAACAAATAGGGCACCACACACACCCTGGTAAAAAAGGGTATCGACCTTAATTTTAGTGGTATAATAAAATAGTAGACACCAGAGGTCACCTTTATTACTGGTAATAGCCAGAAATTGCGGTTGAAGTTAATGGCAGTGATAGCATGGATTTCTTCCCAGTAAATAGCGCAAGTGCCCTTCCCTCTCTCATTGGCTACATTCAGTGTCCTCAGGTTCTGAGCGGTAGGGAAGCAAGGTCTAGGAGTTTTGTAGATAAGAGACAGAGGAGAAGGGATATGCCACATTTGTACAGGGGAGGGAGGGGGGTGGATAGGTGGAAACTAGGAAGGGGGGACCCCATGAATTTCATGAGGCCCCAAGGTTTCTAGTTACAGCCCCTTCTCTTGATGCTGGCTGGTGCCTGACTGGCATGCATGCGTGTGTCCGCCTCCCTTCTTATTAACGTCCCTCGCAGCGTCTTCTTGCTGGCTGGCTGCGTAGTTGGGACTGGCACCTGTGGCCATATTTTCAAAAGTTTACAGTACGTAGTATTACTACAGTCAGTATTTAGATCCTGACCCCATTCTGACTAACTGGTTAGTTGTTTGTTTGAGAAAGATCTGCCTGCAAGCAAGCAAGCAGCATAGTGTCTGTCCTGTGTGTATATAGGTGCAGAATGAGTATGTTTGTGATGGATATAGTATATCATTCATTCGGCACCTATAAACACATATGTGGCAGATTATGCTGCCTGCCTTAATGAAAATTTTAAGTTTGATTAAAAAAAACAAACTCAACTTAAAATCTGATTTACGGTGGAAAAATACGGTTTCATTTATGCATAATTATTTTTACATTTAAATGGTGTGTGTGTGTGTGTGCGTGCGTGCGTACGCGTGTGGGGGGGGGGGGGGCACACTTGGGCAGCACAGCCTCTGTTGGTGGTGGACCTTGTCCCGGCCCTGGTTAGGAGGTCTGTTAGCTTGCTCCTTGCTGATATTTATTGCTGGAAAGCACCACCAAAACAGCTCTGTTCTTGTGATTTGTTTTTTTGTTTTTTTGTGTGGCCCACTGACACTTGCATATACAGCCCTGTCTGTCACAGCTGGTTCTTGCTAATTGCTACACTGTGCCAGGCCCAGCACATTCAGTGCCTACCTTTTCACTGTACCTGTGTGTGTGACAGCTGCACATTGTATTGTAATAGCATTCACTGTATACCTTTCACTGCACCTGTGTGTGTGACAGCTGCACATTGTACTGTAATACCAGTCACTGTATACCTTTCACTGCACCTGTGTGACCGCACGCTATTTTATATACCAGTCATTGCATACCTGTTAACTGCACCTGTGTGACAGCTGCACATTGTATTGTAATACTTATACCTGTATAATACTTATACCTTTCACTGCACCTGTGTGTGACAGCACACAGTTTTATATACCAGTCACTGCATACCTGTTCACTACACTTCTGTGTGACCGCATGCTGTTTTATATACCAGTCCGTGCATACCTGTTAACTACACCTGCGTGACAGCTACACATTGTATTGTAATACCAGTCACTGTATACCTTTCACTGTTTTTCTGTCATTGAGCTACCTCAGCCCGGTCATATGGGCTCGAAAGCTGCCATCACCTGCACTCTCGCCATCGTGCGCACCAGTCCAGCACGGCCATCACTACACAAACAGGTGTTTGCAGTCACTGCATACCTTTCACTGCATTTGTGTGACTGCACATTGTATTATTATACCAGTCAGTGCATACCTTTCACTGCATCTGTGACTGCACATTGTATTATACCTGGCAGTCAATGCATACCTTTCACTTGAATGGATGGCAGACTTGCTGCCTTCCTTGGATGTGTGCTAGTAGCTAGTGTTGATTGAACAGTGCTCGACACTGTTCGTTATTCCCCGAACATTAAGGTGTTCGAGTTCGGGTCGAGCGATGCTTTTTCCACAGCTATGTTCACACAGCCTAGCTGGCTGTGACCATAGCTGTGATTGGCTGAGCGGGTCACGTATTCAGATATATAAATACCCGAACGTGCGGCTGGCTCCACCATTCGCATTGGGGTTTAGCTTGGGGTAGGTAGGAGACAGAGCTAGTGTAGCGGTTAGGTAGGTGCCAGCACTGCCAGCCAGGCCAGCCACAGTGCCCCAGCCTAACCACCACTGCCAGCAGCAGCCACAGTGTCCCAGCCTCAATACTGCCTGCAGCAGCCACAGAGCCCCTGCCTCACCACTGCCAGCAGCAGCCACAGAGCCCCTGCCTCACCACTGCCAGCAGCAGCCACAGTGCCTCAGCCTCACCACTGGCCGCAGCCACAGTGCCCATAAAAAACCACAGTTTATTGCATTTTACTGTTGCTTATTGTTGAAAAAAAACCGTACTTTCAGTGCCAGCTGGGATCAGTTGTGCCCATAAACTAAACACACTTTATTGCATTTTACTGTTGCTTATTGTTGCCGGTCCCATTGGTAGGACTGCTTTTCAGGAATATCTCATTTCTATTATATTTATCAATGCATGGCGACAAAATACATTGCTTTAAGCATGCATTTTGTCCTCATGCAAGGCCTGGGTTGTGTCACAAAGCATGGCCTTGTTCTCCTGTGCCTCCTCTTCCATCATGTGTGCTGGGTTAGCGTTGCCGGTCCCATTGGTACTAGGACAGCTTTTCAGAATCTCATTTGTATAAAATTTATAAATGCATGGCGATAAACTGCATTGGCCTTAAGCGTGCAGTTTTTCCCCATACACGTATACCTTTTTTGGGGACTTTTATTTGTTTTATTGGCAGTAAAGTATAATTGGCGCACTGCTCTGCAAACATGAGTCCTTGCTTTTATTCTGAACCTAAGATCTGTGTGTAAATGCCCCCCCCCACTATTTCCAAACCATTTTGCAGAAGTTTCCCTCATTTTGCAAGTTTTTTCAGGCCTGCAAAGCAGGCATGCTCGGGTCCCCATTGACTTCCATTAGGCTCGGTGTTCGGCCGAATATCCCGAACATCTGAACCATCCGAGCCCGAATAACTGGGTGTTCGATCAACACTACTAGTAGTCGTTTCTCAGGCTCCCACTTTGGACCGGAATCAAACCCTGATTCCCATCCTTTCACTGCATCCCTGTGACTGCACACTGCTTTATACTAGTGCATACCTTTCACTTGAATGGATGGCAGACTTGCCCTCCATAACAGATTGTCGTTAAAGGATTTAAAGTTTATTTGTCCCATATACAACAGGGCCTTGAAAGAGTCCCCCTGTATTGTTATTTTTCGTCACTACCTCCCTGAGTCGGGACTTGCGTGCCATGCCTGCTGCCTTCCTTGGATGTGTGGTGGTAGCCGTTCCTGCTCCTTTGCCCACAGCAGCAGCTAGGTGTCCGTGAAGGAAATCTTTGAGCGGAAGAAGCCAATGTCTGCAAGTCACCCCCTTGCCTGGCATCTGACAGCTGGCTTGGTGGAACTGTTAGCTCGCCAGCTGTTACCATACAAGCTGGTGGATTCTGAGGCCTTCCGAAAATGTGTGGCCATTGGGACACCGCAGTGGAAGTGTTATGATCGCTGCTGCAGCAGGTATTGCTGGCAGTAGTAGTGCTGCTGAGGCAGTTCTGATCTCTTTCCATGCAAGCTGCATAGCTTTGTCTGCCTTTCCCTGCTGTCAGCTTGTGACTGATTATCATTCACCTGTGTGGGAATCTGCATGTCTGCTCCCATTGGATGACCTCAGTATAAAGATCTGCTTCCTGCAGGGTTTCCTTGGGCTATCATAGTTTCAGTGTAAGCTAGTCTTGCTGTTGCTCAGCCCCAGACCGTGTTTCTTGTTCTAAAGATACTTTGCTGGTTTTGCATCATATATTGGTTCATTGCCCATATATATGCATACCAGCACGTTTATTATTTTCCTTGTATTCGTGTTACGTTGATACATCAGTGACGCTGATATATACGTACACGAACTGTTTATATCCTGTGTTCAGTTAGTCAGTTCCAGCACGTTTTGGTGGATGCGCGTATCATGATCACCCGTGCTGAGCTAGTTATCCTGTTCCTGGTCCCGTTTGTGGATTGCGTTCATCTCTGCGAAGAGATAGCGAATCCTTCTGAGTCCTGTTCCCTGTATTGCTCCAGTTCTAGTCAGTGTTCCTGCTTATGTCATATATCGGTTCATTGCCGATATATACATATGTTAGCCAGACGTTACAAATAGTTTCATTGATAGCTGTAATTGTAATACGCTAGGAAAACATACTTATTGTATATTTATCTGTGTTACGTTCATCTATCTTGATCCTGCTATTTCCTGACTATCCTGTCCTGTCTTTGTGAGGCACGCCATCGCTGCAAACGCATTGGCTGCCTCATTCCAGTCTGTCTTGTTGTGGACGCTTGCTGTCACTAAGTAGTGGCTAGTTAAGCAAGCGTTCATTCTGTCCACCTGTCCTGATCTCCTCAGTTCTGGTTTATGCGCTCAGCGCTACTTTGCGCTGAGACGTTTTCACGAAAGTATTGTTTGTGGCTGTTCGGATCTGCATCGGCTCTGTGCGCCACAATCTCCTATTGGAGTCAGTCCTCTCCTCCACTAAACTGGGGATATCCTGATTCCTTGTGCTGGTGTGTGTACCCCCTTCACGTCAGCTTATGCATCACGTGCTGACCGTGGAGAATACACCTCCAAGCGTGACATTATGATAGCCCCATTACCAATCCCTATTGTGGGGGGGATTTCCAGAAATTATGACACTGTTTGTCAGGGGTCCTGCTCCTTTAAAAAATTTGAAAAGCTTGGTCCTGAAGTTACAGACAAATTTATATCAGAATTGGTTAAAGTTCTGGCCAATCCCGACTTTCGGGCTTCTGCAATTTCTACCTGGTCTGATTGGATCGTTTGTGCTCTTTTTAAGGGCAAACTTTTTGATTGGGCAATCGATGTCTTAGATCACACTCAGTTTAGACAAAGTCCTTTGCAATTTATAGCTTTTGTAATTCACAATTGGTTGCGCATAGATCCATTGCCTTTTCCTCTTAATGAACTCCTGGCAGCAGGCCAATCAGCTGCTCCTTCAATTGCTTGCAAAAATGATCAGCAAGCAGAAAGTGTTACTGATAATTTTCCTGCAGCTTTGAATAAATCACCAAAAACAGCAAGGTCAAAGGCAAAACGCAAACGTTCTAAGAAACGTGTCCAATCTGCAGAATCGTTATCTTTAGCGACTGCGCATCAGACCTGCAATGAGATTCTGCCATTAACAGATAATGAAATGCAATTGTCTTTCAGGGGAGTTAAATGGACTTATGAAACTACTAATGAACTTTCATCACTGGCTAGGGAAAATAAAGATTTTTGTTTAAAAGAATTATCTGAGTATGATTATGAGGATATATTACAGAGTATTGAACAAATCAATCTATTCGTGCAGCAAGAAAAATTTGCATACACTACAGTCCAACACTTGCTACAGGTATTGGAGATCCTTAGGAATAAGAAATCTGCCAATCGCCTGCTAAATAATCCAATGCATGTTTCTGCCATAACCACATTTGCAAACTGTGATCTGCCTGTTAAGTATGCTTGGAATCCTCCATTTGAGAAAGGAGAGATACAAGCTCTGGTCAATGAATGGAAGAATGATTCAAGTTCATTTTGTCAATTTTACAGTGCAAAAAGTGAATTAGTATTGAATGCATGCATTAAGTCTGCCTATAACCTAATAAAAACTGGTGTGTGTGGGTATGACTTTGTGGCTCCATTGATCGATGTGTGGAAAATGATTTTGGACGATTTTTATGCGATTCAATCAGTTGATACCAGGGAAGACACACTGTCAATTGGAGACTGTCCCACTTCTCCAGTTACTGAGTCCCTGCCATGTCTTGTGAATGTTCCTGTAACTCCACCCTGTACCATGGATAACTCAGTGTTACTTCCCAGTAAAACAGAAGCCACTGATACTTTCTTAACTTTGCCCTGCACAAATTTCTCAGCAGAGAATCGAGAGGTCCTGCTGACTTCTGAGTCCAGCCTAGCCAGTACTCATGAGTCTTTGTTCAGTGAAACAGACACCAGAAAAATCTTGCCTGTCTCTGCAAACACTTCTGCAGAAATTACCTGTGTTAATAAAGTTCAACTCCTGTCTGATCCAGCAGATGCCAATAGATGCACTACATCAGTTTCCGAGTCCCAGCAATCCTGTCCAGAAACCTCAGAACCCCAGCATCTGAATTTTCCAATTTCACAATTGAATGGTGATTCAGATGCGCAAACATTGTGTTTTGATCTTCCTGTTTCTACACCTCACTCTAGTTTCGTGAATAACTCAGAGCGTCTGCTATGTGAATCCGAAATCGCAGAATTATTACCGTGTTCAGAAAGTGTTCCAGTAAATTTGCCCTGTACCATGAATTGTGCAGTAGATCTCTCCAATGAAACTCAGGTCACAGAATCATTATGCTGTCCAGCAGGTGCTTCCATGGTTTTGCCCTGCAATATGGACTGTTCAGTGATCCTGTCCAGTGAAGCTGTGGTCGCAGAGTCTTATGCTTCACCCAGTACTTTGGATACTTCAAACCCTCTAGCAGAGGAGTATGAGGCACTGCTTACCTCAGTTGGTGTTGCAGTAATATTCACTTGTCTAGCAGCTGTTTTGGAATTACAGTCTGCTCTAATAAAACTTGATGAATTTCTGCCCAGCGAAGCAGAAGCCATTGAAATATTGTCCTCGTCAGCAAGTGTGTTAGATACCTTGCCCTGTACACAGTCTGATTTAACCAATGTTGTTGAGTCCCTCTCCAGTGTTGTAACAGCCGAGGAACTCCAGCCCTGTCCTCTGAATGTTTCAAAAGTCTTGCCCTGTAACATGGATAATTCTGATTCTCTGGTCAAAATAATAGAAATCTCAGAATTTCAGTCCGGTCTAATGAGTGTTCCTGAAACCCAGCCCTGTATCCTGAAAGATTCTGGTTCTCTGGCCGCTGTGGCAGAGGTTCCAGAGTCCCCTTCCTGTCCAGGGAATTCCTCAGTTTTGCCTAGTCCAGTGGGGGCTGCTGCAATACTGACTTGTTCTGCAGCGCCTCATGAGCTCCAATCCAGTGTATTAGATGAGCCTCTGTCCAGTCCAGAGGTAGTTGTGGAGTCCCTATCTGGTTCAGTGCATACATCAGAAGATTTGTCCTGTCTTGTTAGTGCCCCTGAATCTGATTTGTTACTGACTTTGCTGGAATCAGCGACATCTAAGTCTGATCCTGCATTCTCGTGTAAAAGTCCAGTAGTTGCGAAGTCTAGTCATGATGATTTTTTTTGGCCAGTCCTGGTTTTGGTCCTGTCTTGGCTGACCCTGAGGCTCACAGTTCCTTGACATGCCCAGAAGTTTCTCTTGTGCCAGTGTGCCCAGATGTTCTTTGTGTGCCAGAATGCCCAAGTGTGTCTAAGGTGTTAGCGTGCTCTGATGCTTCCTTAGTGGGAACATGTTCTGATGTTGCCAGTCTGCCTGCATGCCCAGAGATGGTTCTGGTCCCTGAAAGCCCTGATCTTGATGTTTGTCCTTGTGGCCCTGACTCGGGAATTGCCCTAGGTTCCATAGGGGTTCTTGATAGTTCTCCATGTGAGCCTAAGGGGCGTTCTGACCTATGGGGATCTCTTTGGAGCTTCAAGGTGTTCTGGGAGGTCTCTGAGAAAACTTGTCCTGGTGCCTTGGACTGGTTCAACAGTGGGTTTTGTGTTGGTAAAGACAGTCCCGGTGGGCATTGCAAAGGCTTTGGCGTTTTTGAACGGTTCCTGGAAGGCGGTGGGTATCGCTCAGGGAGTTTCGGAGGGCTTTCTTCTGGAAATCATGGTTCTGATGGGTGTCACACTGGGGCTTATAGTACTGATGGGCATGGTTCTGTAGGTTCTGGTTCTGATGGGTCCAGTCTTGTGGGGCCTGATTCTGGAATTTGGTCTTGCCGGGCTGTCCCGGTCATCATGAATTATCAGTCAGACTGTTTTGTTGGGGATTTCAGTTTTGAAAAGCGTCTAGAATCCGCTTTTAAGGGGGGGGGGTACTGTTATGATCGATGCTGCAGCAGGTATTGCTGGCAGTAGTAGTGCTGCTGAGGCAGTTCTGATCTCTTTCCATGCAAGCTGCATAGCTTTGTCTGCCTTTCCCTGCTGTCAGCTTGTGACTGATTATCATTCACCTGTGTGGGAATCTGCATGTCTGCTCCCATTGGATGACCTCAGTATAAAGATCTGCTTCCTGCAGGGTTTCCTTGGGCTATCATAGTTTCAGTGTAAGCTAGTCTTGCTGTTGCTCAGCCCCAGACCGTGTTTCTTGTTCTAAAGATACTTTGCTGGTTTTGCATCATATATTGGTTCATTGCCCATATATATGCATACCAGCACGTTTATTATTTTCCTTGTATTCGTGTTACGTTGATACATCAGTGACGCTGATATATACGTACACGAACTGTTTATATCCTGTGTTCAGTTAGTCAGTTCCAGCACGTTTTGGTGGATGCGCGTATCGTGATCACCTGTGCTGAGCTAGTTATCCTGTTCCTGGTCCCGTTTGTGGATTGCGTTCATCTCTGCGAAGAGATAGTGAATCCTTCTGAATCCTGTCCTGTTTCCGTTTGTGGATTGCGTTCATCTCTGCGAAGAGATAGCGAATCCTTCTGAGTCCTGTTTCCTGTATTGCTCCAGTTCTAGTCAGTGTTCCTGCTTATATCATATATCGGTTCATTGCCGATATATACATATGTTAGTCAGACGTTACAAATAGTTTCATTGATAGCTGTAATTGTAATACGCTAGGAAAACATACTTATTGTATATTTATCTGTGTTACGTTCATCTATCTTGATCCTGCTATTTCCTGACTATCCTGTCCTGTCTTTGTGAGGCACGCCATCGCTGCAAACGCATTGGCTGTCTCATTCCAGTCTGTCTTGTTGTGGACGCTTGCTGTCACTAAGTAGTGGCTAGTTAAGCAAGCGTTCATTCTGTCTACCTGTCCTGATCTCCTCAGTTCTGGTTTATGGGCTCAGCGCTACTTTGCGCTGAGACGTTTTCACGAAAGTATTGTTTGTGGCTGTTCAGATCTGCATCGGCTCTGTGCGCCACAATCTCCTATTGGAGTCAGTCCTCTCCTCCACTAAACTGGGGATATCCTGATTCCTTGTGCTGGTGTGTGTACCCCCTTCACGTCAGCTTATGCATCGCGTGCTGACCGTGGAGAATACACCTCCAAGCGTGACAGGAAGATACCAGGCCGCTATTATTTTTCTAAAAAGGCGATACCCAAACTGTACCATGATGTTGAAAGGCAAGTGGTGTCATCTCTGGCACACAGCGTTGGGTCAAGGGTCCATCTGACCACAGATGCCTGGTCTGCAAAGCATGATCAGGGCAGGTACATTACTTATACAGCACATTTGGGTCCTTCCTTAGATGTGTGGTAGTGGCCGTTTTTCAGGCTCCCACTCCGGACCGGAATCGAACACTGATTCCCCGGCTATTACCCGTGGTCACCATGGTACTGAGAAAGTAATATGGAAAGTTTATCAAATAGTTGAATGAATGGCAGACTTGCCCTCCATAACAGATTCTCGTTGAAGGTACTGAACAGACAGCAAATAAAGTAATTTTAAAAAAAAATAGATGTAAGCTTTAACAATGGTAGAGAAAGAACCATCGAAAGTTGATAAGACAGTCAGACATTACCTGACATCACACTGAGGAAGAGCAATCTCGCCATGGTGCGCACCAGTCCAGCACGGCCATCACTACACAAACAGCTGTTTGCGGTGCGTTACACAGTGAGTTTGGTCTGTCAGTGTGAAGCAGTAAACTACTTACACTACCTGCTGATCCTTGTCTACACACGCAAGATGTTTTCAAGCACTTTAGGCATCCACAATGTAATTTCTGCCTTTTAGGGTTTATAACCCTGCTGTGCGTCAAATCTGGAATTTTCCTGGGGACTTTTGGCATGTATCCCACTCCACCATGCCCCCCTCTAGGTGTTAGACCCCTTGAAACATCTTTTCCATCACTTTTATGGCCAGAAACAGTGTTTGTAGTCTTGAAAGTTCACCTGCCCATTGAAGTCTATGGCGGTTCGCTAAGTTCGCCGATTCGCAAACCTTTTGCGGAAGTTCGCGAACGCGGTTCACGAACCAAAAATCGGAGGTTCACGTCATCTATACTAGTTTTTTCACCTTCTCTTTTACAGCTGTGACACTGATCCCAGCAGCTGTTAATTACACTCTTATCTAACCCTAATTTATGACTGTTTCTTTCTTTTTTGTTCTTTCTAGCCAGTGATCTCTTCTCTGCTTCAGTTAATGCTGTTAATGTTAAAATGCTGTTTGCTTCCCTTTCATTGCTAAACTGTCACTTTAAAGGTCACCTGAGCAGTTACTACCTCTATGCTAGTGTGTATGGTTTGGCATCCTTCTACTTTCCTGTAGCAGTAGAGCATTGTACCATCTTAGCCATCAGCGAAAGTAGAGAGTTTTGAATCAGGATGATACCATTTAGTGGTTTAAAAGAAAAAGAGTAAGCTTTCTGCTAATAATGATTTTTTTTCCTGTATACTGTCAATATGTTACAGCACACCGCGATGTGTACATTCAACATTCAAAAGAGATGCATAGATTTTTCAGCAAATATAAATAAATGTCATTCAGATGCTTTAAAGTGGAGCTGAGCTCTTGCACAGGACAGAATGAAAACACAGAGAAATGCACCCTGTATGTATTTAGACTAGCCTATCTATTTCCCCCTCATCTGTGTCTAATCACAAGTTGTAATTTGGCGGTTGGTGACAGCAGGCCTAGGGCACTGGAAAGTACAAATCCAGCCCTGATTGGCCCAACATCATACAACGTCATTTCCCTGACTACCGCGCTTACAAGCTCGTGATCACGAATAACTCGTGATTACGAGTGCAATCACGAGTGCATTCGTGACCGGCAATTATGATCGAGAGATGATCCTGATTGCCGATTACAAGCCCATGATTGGCAAAAGCGATTCGTGATCACGAGTTACTCGTCATCAGGAGCTCGTGACGAGCAACTCTGTCTATTGCCCCTTTGCCTTTTCACAGCTACAATCCTGCTTGAGCTGAACCCCTGGCACCCATTGTCGCTGTACTTGGTAGAGACATACCCTAAAAGTGTCACCAGTGGCTGTAATGAGCAAACTCCAGTGTCCAAATCACCTTGTAGGCACTGCCATAGCCACTACCACAGGAGTTTAGTTATAATAGTTGAACTCCAGCACTCAAATTACCTCATAGGTGCTGCCATAGCCACTAACTGCATTAGGACTTATGGTGGAGCTGTTCCTAAATTACCTGCTTTAGCTTCATACAACATATGTATATGTAGTTTACCACTATTTTCACCTATATATTGTTATACTTGTCATGTAATATTTATACCAGCCTTTCTCAACTTTTTTACCTTGGAGCAACCTGCCAAATTATGGATCTTAAGGAACCCTTGCATTAGCGGGGAAGTGGAGATTTATTTTGCGGGATGCATGGTCTTTAAAAGTCGTTGTGGTTATACAGTGTAACAGCGTATCTGTATAGCCCCATTACATACAGTGGGTTGCAAAAGTATTCTGCACCCTTGAAGTTTTCCACATTTTGTCACATTACTGCCACAAACATGCATCAATTTTATTGGCATTCCACGTGAAAGACCAATACAAAGTGGTGTACATATGAGAAGTGGATCGAAAATCATACATCATTCCGAACATTTTTTACAAATAAATAACTGCAAAGTGGGGTGTGCGTAATTATTCGACCCCCTGAGTCAATACTTTGTAGAACCACCTTTTGCTGCAATTACAGCTGCCAGTCTTTTAGGGTATGTCTCTACCAGCTTTGCACATCTAGAGACTGAAATCCTTGCCCATTCTTCTTTGCAAAACAGCTCCAGCTCAGTCAGATTAGATGGACAGCGTTTGTGAACAGCAGTTTTCAGATCTTGCCACAGATTCTCGATTGGATTTAGATCTGGACTTTGAATGGGCCATTCTAACACATAGATTTGTTTTGTTTTAAACCATTCCATTGTTGCCCTGGCTTTATGTTTAGGGTCATTGTCCTGCTGGAAGGTGAACCTCCGCCCCAGTCTCAAGTCTTTTGCAGTCTCCAAGAGGTTTTCTTCCAAGTTTGCCCTGTATCTGGCTCCATCAATCTTCCCATCAACTCTGACCAGCTTCCCTGTCCCTGCTGAAGAGATGCACCCCCCAAGCATGATGCTGCCACCACCATATTTGACAGTGGGGATGGTGTGTTCAGAGTGATGTGCAGTGTTATTTTTCTGCCACACATAGCTTTTTGCATTTTGGCCAAAAAGTTCAATTTTGGTCTCATCTGACCAGAGCACCTTCTTCCACATGGTTGCTGTGTCCCCCACATGGCTTGTGGCAAACTGCAAACGGGACTTCTTATGCTTTCTGTTAACAATGCCTTGCTTCTTGCCACTCTTCCATAAAGGCCAACTTTGTACAGTGCATGACTAATAGTTTGTCCTATGAACAGAGTCTCCCACCTGAGCTGTAGATCTCTGCAGCTCGTCCAGAGTCACCATGGGCCTCTTGACTGCATTTCTGATCAGCGCTCTCCTTGTTCGGCCTGTGAGTTTAGGTGAATGGCCTTGTCTTGGTAGGTTTACAGTTTTGCCATACTCCTTCCATTTCTGAATGATCACTTGAACAATGCTCCTTGGGATGTTCAAGGCTTTGGAAATCTTTTTGTAGCCTAATCCTGCTTTAAATTTCTCAATAACTTGATCCCTGACCTGTCTTGGACCTGTCTTGTGTGTTCTTTGGACTTCACGGTGTTGTTGCTCCCAATATTCTATTAGACAACCTCTGAGGCCCTCACAGAGCAGCTGTATTTGTACTGACATTAGATTACACACAGGTGCACTCTATTTAGTCATTAGCACTCATCAGGCAATGTCTATAGGCAGCTGACTGCACTCAGATCAAAGGGGGCCGAATAATTATGCACACACCACTTTGCAGTTATTTATTTGTAAAAAATGTTTGGAATCATGTATGATTTTCGTTCCACTTCTCATGTGTACACCACTTTGTGTTGGTCTTTCATGTGGAATTTCAATAAAATTGATTCATGTTTGTGGCAGTAATATGACAAAATGTGGAAAACTTCAAGGGGGCAGAATACTTTTGCAACCCACTGTATTTCTTCCTTTCTATTATTAGTAACGCATGTTAGTGTTTTTTGCTATAGACCCCACAATTGTAGTGCAAAACCGTACTCATTCTTACAATATCCTTTCTTATAGTGCCACTTGTTTTACTGCTTCCCTATTCTATTATTTTTTTTATAGTGATGGAGCGCACATCAAATTTTACCACTAAAATTTGTGAACCAACAGTTCGTGGCGGGCTCCATAGACTTCAATGGCAGGTGAACTTCTAAAACCTTTAGGGCATTTCTGCAGCCACAGTTTCTTGAAAAAGGTGAAAAAAGTGTCCCAAAACCTGGAAAGTGGCGTGGTGGAGGAAGATCAAGTGCAAAATAGTTGCCAAAAAATATGTATTTTGCGTAAAAGCTTTTTTAATGGTTATTTTTAAAGTTTGATGGCCGCCGACTTTAGCAGTTAATAGCAAAATCCCCATTTTTTTTTAAAGACCTTATAGATTTGGAGAAAATAAATTTTTAAGTTCATGTACTGAGTGTGGGATATTGGTTCATAGTTCATAGTGTGCTAGAAACACCAAATTTGCAGGGTATATTAACCACTTGAGGACCTAGGGCTTTCTACCCCTTAAGGACCGGCCACTTGTTTTCCATTCAGACCACTGCAGCTTTCACGGTTTATTGCTCGCTCATACAACCTACCACCTAAATGAATTTTGGCTCCTTTTCTTGTCACTAATAAAGCTTTCTTTTGGTGCTATTTGATTGCTCCTGCGATTTTTACTTTTTATTATATTCAGCAAAAAAGACATGAATTTTGGCAAAAAAATGATTTTTTTAACTTTCTGTGCTAACAGTTTTCAAATAAAGTAAAATTTCTGTATACATGCAGCGCGAAAAATGTGGACAAACATGTTTTGGATAAAAAAAAAAAACATTCAGTGTATATTTATTGGTTTGGGGTAAAAGTTATAGCGTTTACAAACTATGGTGCAAAAAGTGAATTTTCCCATTTTCAAGCATCTATGACTTTTCTGACCCCCTGTCATGTTTCATGAGGTGCTAGAATTCCAGGATAGTATAAATACCCCCCCAAATGACCCCATTTTGGAAAGAAGACATCCCAAAGTATTCACTGAGAGGCATAGTGAGTTCATAGAAGATATTATTTTTTGTCACAAGTTAGCGGAAAATGACAGTTTGTGACAAGAAAAAAAAAAAAAAAAAGTTTCCATTTCTTCTAACTTGCGACAAAAAAAAATGAAATCTGCCACGGACTCACCATGCCCCTCTCTGAATACCTTGAAGGGTCTACTTTCCAAAATGGGGTCATTTGTGGGGTGTGTTTACTGTCCTGACATTTTGGGGGGTGCTAAATTGCAAGCACCCCTGTAAAGCCTAAAGGTGCTCATTGGACTTTGGACCCCTTAGCGCAGTTAGGCTGCAAAAAAGTGCCACACATGTGGTATTGTCGTACTCAGGAGAAGTAGTATAATGTGTTTTGGGGTGTATTTTTACACCTACCCATGCTGGGTGGGAGAAATATCTCTGTAAATGACAATTTGTTAATTTTTTTACACACAATTGTCCATTTACAGAGATCTTTCTCCCACTCAGCATGGGTATGTGTAAAAATACACCACAAAACACATTGTACTACTTCTCCCGAGTACGGCAATACCACATGTGTGGCACTTTTTTGCACCCTAACTGCGCTAAAGGGCCCAAAGTCCAATGAGTACCTTTAGGATTTCACAGGTCATTTTGCGGAATTTGATTTCCAGACTACTCCTCACGGTTTAGGGCCCCTAAAATGCCAGGGCAGTATAGGAACCCCACAAATGACCCCATTTTAGAAAGAAGACACCCCAAGGTATTCTGTTAGGAGTATGGTGAGTTCATAGAAGATTTTATTTTTTGTCAAAAGTTAGCGGAAAATTGATTTTTATTGTTTTTTCACAAAGTGTCATTTTCCACTAACTTGTGACAAAAAATAAAATCTTCTATGAACTCACCATACTCCTAACGGAATACCTTGGGGTGTCTTCTTTCTAAAATGGGGTCATTTGTGGGGTTCCTATAATGCCCTGGCATTTTAGGGGCCCTAAACCGTGAGGAGGAGTCTGGAAATCAAATTCCGCAAAATGACCTGTGAAATCCTAAAGGTACTCATTGGACTTTGGGCCCTTTAGCGCAGTTAGGGTGCAAAAAAGTGCCACACATGTGGTATCGCCGTACTCGGGAGAAGTAGTGCAATGTGTTTTGGGGTGTATTTTTACACATACCCATGCTGGGTGGGAGAAATAACTCTGTAAATGGACAATTTACAGAGGTATTTCTCCCACCCAGCATGGGTATGTGTAAAAAAGTGCCACACATGTGGTATCGCCGTACTCGGGAGAAGTAGTGCAATGTGTTTTGGGGTGTATTTTTACACATACCCATGCTGGGTGGGAGAAATAACTCTGTAAATGGACAATTTACAGAGGTATTTCTCCCACCCAGCATGGGTATGTGTAAAAATACACCCTGAAACACATTATACTACTCCTCCCGAGTACGGCGGTACCACAGGTGTGGCACTTTTTTGCACCCTAACTGCGCTAAGGGGCCCAGAGTCCAATGAGTACCTTTAGGCTTTACAGGGGTGCTCACAATTTAGCACCCCGCCCACTTGCCAGGACAGTTAACAAACCCCACAAATGACCCCATTTTGGAAAGAATACACAACAAGGTATTCCATGAGGGTAATGGTGAGGTCATTGAAAATTTTATTTTTTGTCACAAGTAAACGGAAAATGACACTTTGTTAAGAAAAAAAAAAAAAAATTCTGCTAACTTGTGACAAAAACTAAAATCTTTTATGAACTCACCATGCACCTCACATAATACTTTAGGGTGTCCTCTTTCCAAAATGGGGTCATTTGTGGAGTCTGTCCTGGCATTTTAGGGTCTCTGCAATCATTACATGTATGGCCAGTATTAGGAGTTTCTGCTATACTCCTTATATTGGGTATACAAGTAATGCACTCTGGGCTGAAAGGAAAAATGAACGGCAAACATACCTTGCTCCACATCAATGGCAGATCTTCCTCCACATCAATGGCAGTGATAACCTCAGGAGAGAGACACCCCGTGCCACCCTGCACTCAGGGTGAGCCACCAACTTATGTGACTGGGCCTCAGAACTTTAGTATACAGCATTATGCCTGTAGGATACAGCAATATGCCTGCCAATAGAGATGACTCTGTGTGGCATTAAAACATCATCATAGGCCCAAATCACATATAAACCGGGGGTGTCCACACTCAAGGGAAATTCAAACATGCCGTCTTATATCGCCAACCCAGGACAGATCAGCAATATCAAGCATGGAAACCGATCCTTCTTCCGACTTTTATGCTTACCCGTTTGGTTTTCAAGCTTACCTCTCCTCTCCCTGCGACAATGTGCGAAAGACCACTGAGTGTGTGCCTACTCCTGTGTCTGGAGTTCCCTAGGTTCTAATAGTGTACCTGCTCGTGGTACCTCTCAAAACACGGCCCTACGCATAGGCCAGGCTGGTCAGGACAGCGGGGACAATAAAAACTGGTGTCATTCCTTCTTCCAGTCCTGCTGCAGACATGACAACGTTTTCTTCGGATGCGTTGACCTGGGGCACACGGAATCTGATAGGCGTAATGCCTACCATGCAGTCGGCTAGTTGCATCTGGGGGGGGGCCTGGCACCTCCTGGATACAGGATGTCCAGAATGATCTGTTCCTGAAATTGGAGGAAAGATCCAGTTCTCCCAGCCTTACTGTAGAGAACAAAGCTGTTGTAAACTGCCAATTGAATCAGATAAAAAGACACTTTCTTATACCAGCGTCTTGTTTTCCGGGTAATTAAATAGGGCGCTAACCTCTGGTCATTGAAGTCCACCCCTCCCATGTTGACATTATATTCGTGGACGACAAGGGGCTTTACAATGACCTTAGTTGCCCGTTGAATTTGGACTGTCGTGTCTGTGTGAATGGTGGACAGAAAGTAAACGTCCCTCTTGTCCCTCCATTTCACCGCGAGCAGGTCTTCAGTACGCAAGGCGGCCCTCTGCCCACGTTCAAGTCTGGTGGTAATGAGCCGTTGGGGGAAGCCCTGGCGACTAGGCCGCGCAGTGCCACAGCATTGGATTCCTTCTAACTTTAAGTGCTGAAAGAGGGCCACACTTGTGTAATAATTGTCCACAAAAAGATGGTACCCCTTCCGGAACAAGGGTGACACCAAGTCCCACACAACCTTTCCACTGCTCCCCAGGTAGTCAGGGCATCCGACCGGTTCCAATTTTGAGTCTTTTCCCTCATAGACCCTAAAACGACATGTATAGCCTGTGGCCCTTTCACAGAGCTTATACAGTTTCACCCCATACCGGGCGCGCTTGCTTGGGATGTACTGTTTGATGCCAAGGTGCCCGGTAAAGCGTAAGAGGGACTCGTCTACGCAGATGTTCTGTTCAGGGATATAAGCATCTGCAAATGTTGAGGACAGGTGGTCTATGAGGGGCCGAATTTTGTGGAGCCGGTCATAAGCAGGGTCTCCCCTTTCATGACAGGTTTCGTCGTCGTTGAAGTGCAGGAAGCGCAGGATGGACTCAAATCATGTCCTGGACATGGCAGCAGGGTACAAGGGAACATGATGTACTGGGTTCGTAGACCAATACGCCCGCAATACATTCTGTTTCATTAGTCCCAAGTGAAGGATAAGGGCCAAAAAGATTTTAATGTCGGAAACTTGGACTGGTTTCCACCCGAAAGGTTGGGCATACATGCTCTCCGGGTGCTCGGTGATGAATTGTGTGGCTTTACGGTTGGTCTCAACCACAATTAAGTCCAAGAGAACCTGGGTGATGAACAGCTGCAAAAAGTCTAGTGCCGTTCCTAGATGAGCTGTCGCCACCTGGACTCCAGACTGGGCAGTGAAAGGGGGCACTACGGGTGCGGCGAAATCAGGGGATTGCCAATCTGGTTGTGCCAGCACCTCTGGGAGTCTATGGGTACTACGGGCCCGTCTTCTTCTTGGTGGCTGCGACGGGGGTACTACTGCACTTGCCACCGTACCAGTTTCAACTTCCATGGTGGTGGGGGGGGGGAGGGGGGGGGTTGGGTGTGGTGGGAAGTGGGGTCTCAGAGGCAATCAAACAATCACGGGACAATCGAAGCCGATCACGGGACAATCAAATACAATCGCAGCACAATCGAATACAAGCGCAGCACAATCAAATCTGATGCACTCGGAAGGTGATGGGGGGTGGTGGTGGGGTGGGGGTTGGTGGGAAGTGGGGTCTCAGAGGCAATCAAACAATCACGGGACAATCGAAGCCGATCACAGGACAATCAAATACAATCACAGCACAATCGAATACAAGCGCAGCACAATCAAATCTGATGCACTCGGAAGGAGATGGGGGGTGGGGGTGGTGGTGGGGTGGGGGTTGGTGGGAAGTGGGGTCTCAGAGGCAATCAAACAATCACGGGACAATCGAAGCAGATCACGGGACAATCAAATACAATCGCAGCACAATCGAATACAAGCGCAGCACAATCGAATACAAGCGCAGCACAATCGAATACAAGCGCAGCACAGTCAAATACAATGCACTTGGACGGTGATTAGGGGGGGGGGGGGGTCTGAGGGCGATTTGAGGGGGTGGGGGATTGATCAGGAGCCCACACGGGGCAGACTGAGTCCTGATCTGATGAGAGGCAGACACAGGGGGTTACTGATCGCAGATCAGTTAGTGATCGCTGGGGAGGACAGATGTAAACAAAGAGCAGGGGATGTAATCAGGAGGGGGGTATGAGGGCAATCGAGGGCCTGGGCAGGTGATCGGTTACCCCCGCGGGGCAGTTAGGGTCTGCTCTGATGGGTGGGGGTCCTGAGGGGTGATGGACAGGTGATAGACAGGTGATCAGAGGGGGATCAGAGGGGGATCAGGAGGTAAGGTAGCTGTATACAGATGTATACAGTATACAGGGGGGTAGTCTGGGATGGAGTCTGGGGGTGATCTAAAGGTAGAGGGGGGGGGATCAGGGGTGACTAGGAGGCAGTTAGGGACCTAAACTAAGGGGCAGCGTCGCTAGTTAGTGGCAGGTGGGGGGGTGGGGGTTTTGCAGGGGTGCTAGGGTGCTGGGCAGGGGTCTGCTGGGGTGATCAGGGGGGGTATGAGGCCTGGGGTGGGTGATCAGGGGGGCTGTTAGGCAAAAACACGCTGTGCAGTGTATACTCACAAAGTGGTTCCTCCTCGCTAGTGGTCTCAGCAACAATGAGACCATGAGGCGAGGAGGAAGCACGTATAAGGCACTTTGTTTACCTAACAAAGTGCCTTATACTACCTGATTGGCTGATTTGGCGGATTCCTCCGCTCGCCGGCTCTGCTAAGTGGCCGGCGATCAGAGGCAAAATGCCGGGCTTCCGACTCCCGGCGGAGGATCGCGTCACTGATGACGCGATCGCTCCGCCCATGCCCCTACAAGGACCGCCGCCATTTGTCAATACGGCGGTCCTTGCGGGGTCCACTTCCCGGCCGCCAATTGTATATACGGCGGTCGGGAAGTGGTTAAGGAGGACAGTGGGACCAAGTGGAAACAATTCAAAAGCACCTTTTCATTTTTGAGAAAATCGATGTTAAAGTTAGAGGAAAAAAGTCACTATTTAAATGTGGTAAAATGACAGCTACTGTATCAACATGTATATAAATGTATTTCTTTTTAACCCTTTGTGTAAATGGGTAAGGGGTACTATGTACCCCTATACTCATTTAACCTCGGTAGGGGGCTGGCATCTGGAGGTTCCCTTCTTAAAGTGGACTCCTAGATGCCACCATTAACCCCCTCCCCCGGGCATCATCAGCCCCCACCTCCTCCTGGGGAACCTAAGGTGGGGTAGAGCCCTTGTCCATGGATTGGGCAAGGGTTTTGCAGGAGAGGGGGAGGCTTGGGTGCGGTTGGGGCTCCGCATTCTCGCTGTCCCAGCCTGCATGGGGGGCAATGGGATAAAGAGGCTTGAGAGGAGGGACCCCATGTCATTTAAAAAAAAAATTCCCACACAGTTGGCAGCCATTATAAACACAAACACAATTTTTTTTTTACAAAACGCTTGCATTACAGCGTATGGGCAAACAGCCGTTGTTCGCCAGGAACTGTCCGTCGGCAAACTGTTAGGGCCATCCCTAATGTGCTCCTTATTATTCTGACCTTCAATTTACTGCTTCTTTGTACACTACCCCCTTTTAAAGAGTGCTGTATTATACTCCCACCCTGAATACTGTGCAAACAGGAAGAGGGGCAGCCAGCATCTTTGTATAGATCCTTTCCAGGGAGTGCTTTTGTAAATAATACATGAAATACTGAGAGTCCATCCTGAAGAGATGGAATAGTCAAAACCCTGTCAGTTCTATCTAAGTGACAACAAAATAGGAGAAAAGTAATTTATAGCTAATTTTACTTTGGAAGAAACATACTTCTTATTTGTATCTATTTACATGTACAATAGTGGTCCTTTAAGCAATTGCAAAGTCAAATTCCTTGTAAGTGCAATATTATTTGGCCAAATAAAAGGATTCTGATTCTGAAGGTGTCCATGACTAATTATTAAAGTGATATGTTTTTTGTGAAATTATGTGTTTTTGTAAATTATGTTCTCCGCATTGTTGAAAAGTGTTCTCTTCCTTTGATGTGTCTCTGTGTGCCCTATCCTGTAATTGAAGCCTGTATGTGCCAAGCCCAATTCCGGGCACGACCCAGTCATGCTTGGTGAAATAAAGATGCGGATTCTGATTCTAAATCTGATTACTGTTTGTGTGATTTTTTTTTTTAAGCAGGAGAAGATCAGATATTAGGAAAATTATCAGAAGAAATAAAACAGAATGGGGGATCCCTGCTAACAAGAATAGGATGAAGATAAGAACTATGCATTGCCTGATATTTAGGTAAGAGGTATGTAAAAGATTCCTTTAGCTTTTCCCGGGAGGGAGAGGCTATGTTTATGTTTCAGTTACAGGAGGCAAGTAGCACATACCACTACCCCCTGGTAGCGCCATTGTCTGACTCTAATTGGTGTCTGACCCCATTTTCTTTTCAAAACTAAAATGTCACCTCAGATAAAAATAAAGGTAGATTTACACAGTACCAATCAGAACATATACGTTCCAATATACTATATAATTTTATATAAATACATTCTACTCACAGTTATAAATGTATTCACTGAATTAATCAGAGTACAATTTACCCATACAGTTAGACAACAGTGGCATATGTCCAAGAAATATTTTCTTCCAACCTTCGACAGACAACAGCTGCTAATCTGCAGAACAGCTGCAAGAGGAAAAATGACTTGTGGCAATGAAAATCCTAGGAGGTTATTTATCAAAGTCAAAATAGCACTACATTTCCACTTAAGAGTAAGCTGTAAGACTTTCTAAAAGATGCTAGGAGAGGTTACCAAGAAGTAGACAGTCTATGAATTGAAAGGGGGAATTTAAAGAGAGTCTGAAGTGTGCTAAAAATGAGGTTTTTACTTTAAAAACCTCTGTAACATAATTGCCACTATTAAAACGCTGCATCTCTACAGCTGAAAGAGCAATAAATCACCTCAAACTGTCGGGGGCACATTGCGGAGCTCCTTCCGTGGAGAGGCAGAGCTTTAGGCTGCAGCTCTGCCTCTACCCACGTCCATCAGCGTGGATCGCCACCTCTCCCCGCCCCTCTCAGTCTTTTTTCACTGAGAGGGGCGGGGGGAGGCGGAGATACGTGTAAACGGTTTCAACCGCCAACTGAAGGAGAACTCCACAAACACCAATGCAGGTTGTAAAATTCAAAAGTTTTATTAAAAATAAAAAAATGAAAATACACTTTCTACTCCATGTAACCAATGAGAATTACAAACAATAAATCTATAATATCACAGTCTTCTGAATATCTTCTGATCTTCTTCCTATAGAACACTTTCGGTAGCTAGGAAGAAAACAACTGGTTAATAAAAACACATAACCTTCCCACCCGGTAAGTATTTCCGAGCGTTCCCACCCACTTTAATAATCATGAACCTTATTTGGTTTTTCCTAAAACCCTGTGTACTAGAATAATTTCAGTTTAATCCTACTCACTAACGATACCGTCAGATATCAATTTTACCCTTAAATTTGCAAATCAGCAAAATCTTAGTAACCAAATAGTAAATAGAGTACTCTTTCTTTTTTGTTTCTGAACCGGTAAATTATTCTGGCTATTATTTATCCAAAATTGCAGCCAGGTACTATATGAGGATAAGTTGGTTGGTTAAAGGTTAGTACATTGGTTGATTAAGAGGTTAATAAATTGGTTGGTTAATAAAGAAAATAAAAAAAAATAATAAATGGATTAGTGAATTACTAGATTTAGTAAATTAATAAGGTTACTGGAATTAGATAAATATAAAGAAAATAACTCCGTCACCAGTTCTCATAGGTAAAACAATATGCTTGCTCCAAAAATACAGAAAAAACAACAACAACAAATATTTTGTTTGCAGATCCAAAATCTGTCGCTCCTGTATGCAATCACTTCTGTTCTTTTGCAGGACCAGTCTACTGCTAGGAAAACAGTCTATTCACAGGTACTTATTCCAAATCTTTCACTACTGCTGGTAAATTGACATATTAATCATTTCTTCTTTCTTTAACAGGCATCCAGCCGGAAGACACTTCTCAAAGGTAGGTATTTCTTCAATATACCCTTGCACTGTCTTTTGCACCACACACATAAAATAAATAAAACAAAATGGCTTCTTGTATTTAAAACTCTTGTAAAGTCAATAGGCTATAAGAGGTTATGATAGGCCTCTAGCGGACAAGGCAATAGTTTACTGCATTAATCAGATTCACTTTCTTCTCAATCTCACTATCTCATAGTCTCAGGCTTAATATATGAGTAATATGCAGTTTGTGACTTTTATGACATAAACTGTTTCTCAATTTATGTAACCATCCAGGTAAACTTGTAAAAATAGTAGTGAGATGATAATCATCACAGCTAGGGATGGTCAATCTTAATTTTCAGCCTCACTAACACTATGCTTCAGCAGTGAGGGACATTAAAAGAGCCATCTTTACTGTAATCAAACTGTTCAAGGATCTTTCTTGTCATATGCTGTTTTATCACAATATTAATCATAGTGCATACGTGTTGTCCTGAACGGTTTCTTTTCCAGCACCTCTGTATCAAGAATCACAGGCTATACATCTGTCTGGCTCGTTTCTTCTGACTGAAATCTCTCTCCTGACTTCCCCCAACATTTGTCAGCTTTGATGAACTGATGGCTGTCTGTGGAGGATTGAAGAGTCATCCAAACGCATTACTTTCTCCCCGACATGTCGTCTGCTGCAGCTTTTGGCCTGCTTCACTTCAGCTCAGCCTGCTGTGTCCTTTCTCATCCTCTGTCCGCTCCAACTGCACCACACCGTCCCCTCAGAGAGCTGTTACTCTTCCCTAACGGCTCTCTCGCGCGCGTCTGGTTGCTTAGCAACCTTCCCTCCTCTCATGTGTAATGAACGCGGCCGGCTCTACGCATGAGAGCCTTACCCGACGCGTCCTGGTTGTCTTGGCAACCGGGAGGAGTGCATGCGTCAATATGTACGCGTGCACTCGCTCCCTTCTCTGCATAGCCATCAGCCCTGCCTACACATGCGGCAGCGGCCATCTTAGGTATGGGCTAAATTCCCTTACTGCAATTAAAACCCTGTGTCAGCAGCACCTCTGCACTTGGGCTGCTGACCAGGTAATATTACTAAATTAAATAAAAAAACGATACCCCCTTTTCTACCTGCTACATACGCGCTGATTGACGCGCATGGAAGCAGAGCTGCAGCTAAAAGCTCTGCCTCCTTAGGGCAGCAAATTCACGACCAAGAAAGTAGTGGATTTTTCCAAGGGAGTTTGGGGTGATTTATTCCTTATTCAGCCGCGGGGATGCAGTGTTTTAATAGGGACAATGATGTTAATGAGGTTTTTAAAGTAAAGACTTCAGAGTCTCTTTACGGAACTAAGTCACAGGATAGTTCAGTATGCATAATAGTATGTAAACATAATTATGAGGTTAAAATATATCTATAGAGAATTACATTTCTAAAACAGAAGATATTTCATAACAACTGCATGCAAGTTGAAATAAATTTTTTTGGAAAGTTATGAACATATTATAGTATTCATAAGAAATGAGATGCATGGTTTTGCCCAATTTTGCTTTAGTAGTCTTTCTATTTTAGATGTGTTGGAAGTGATGACCTGCAAAATACCTATTGTAATTTTATACATTATTTTACTTTTAGTATGGGGTTTTAAATTCCACTCCACTACACAAAATTATGAACATTTTCTATAATTTGATTATGTATCTTGTAACATGTTATAATCATGATTGTGCTTATGTCCTACGTCTATGTAAAATAGGTTCATACAGTGACAACACTTTCAATGTGTACAGTTCACCAGATACCTATATATATTATTAAAAACTATCTCCCCATTGTAAATAATTTATTACTAGCTGATGGCCCAGCATTGCCCGGGTATGCATTTGGCTATTGTTGGCTCTGTCCACTTTTTCTTACCCTAACACACAATTACTCATTACCTAGTATGTGAGCTTTGCAGTCTTTGGGATTAATAATTTGCACTGAAATGAAACAAATCTGAGTGACTGTTTGTGGCTCCACCCCTTTTTCTGAATTTGCCCCCCAGTCACCCATGACCAACTGTCCCGGGTTTGAGGCTGTGCCATTAACAGTGCCTTGAAAATCAATAGGTGAATTTTGATTGGCTTTTGTAGGCTCCACCCACTTTTCTGAATATTAATCCCAGTCACCCAATGACCAACTGTGCAAAGTTTGAGAACCCTACTATTAACAGTGTAAGAATGGCTGCAGTTTACATTTTCCCAGTGAAATTTGTATTCGTCTCCGTCCACTTTTTGGTTATGGAGATAAAAAGTATTCTATATGTTATTCCAGGTAATGTACTACAGTGGTTTGCAAAAGTATTTGGCCCCCTTGAAGTTTTCCACATTTTGTCACATTACTGCCACAAACAGGAATCAATTTTATTGGAATTCCACGTGAAAGACCAATACAAAGTGGTGTACACGTGAGAAGTGGAACGAAAATCATACATGATTCCAAACATTTTTTACAAATAAATAACTGCAAAGTGAGGTGTGTGTAATTATTCAGCCCCCTGAGTCAATACTTTGTAGAACCACCTTTTGCTGCAATTACAGCTGCCAGTCTTTTAGGGTATGTCTCTACCAGCTTTGCACATCTAGAGACTGATATCCTTGCCCATTATTCTTTGCAAAACAGCTCCAGCTCAGTCAGATTAGATGGACAGCGTTTGTGAACAGCAGTTTTCAGAGCTTGCCACAGATTCTCGATTGGATTTAGATCTGGACTTTGACTGGGCCATTCTAACATATGGATATGTTTTGTTTTAAACCATTCCATTGTTGCCCTGGCTTTATGTTTAGAGTTGTTGCCCTGCTGGAAGGTGAACCTCCGCCCCAGTCTCAAGTCTTTTGCAGACTCCAAGAGGTTTTCTTCCAAGATTGCCCTGTATTTGGCTCCATCCATCTTCCCATCAACTCTGACCAGCTTCCCTGTCCCTGCTGAAGAGAAGCACCCCAGAGCATGATGCTGCCACCACCATATTTGACAGTGGGGATGGTGTGTTCAGAGTGATGTGCAGTGTTAGTTTTCCGCCACATATAGCGTTTTACATTTTGGCCAAAAAGTTCCATTCTTCCAATAAAGTCAACTTTGTGCAGTGCACGACTAATAGTTGTCCTATGGACAGATTCCCCCCTCCTGAGCTGTAGATCTCTGCAGTTCGTCCAGAGTCTCCATGGGCCTCTTGACTGCATTTCTGATCAGCGCTCTCCTTGTTCGGCCTGTGAATTGAGGTGGATGGACTTGTCTTGGTAGGTTTACAGTTGTGCCATACTCCTTCCATTTCTGAATGATCGCTTGAACAGTGCTCCATGGGATGTTGAAGGCTTTGGAAAACTTTTTGTAGCCTAAACCTGCTTTACATTTCTCAATAACTTTATCCCTGACCTGTCTGGTGTGTTCTTTGGACTTCATGGTTTTGTTGCTCCCAATATTCTTTTAGACAACCTTTGAGGCCATCACAGAGCAGCTGTGTTTGTACTGACATTAGATTACACACAGGTGCACTCTATTTAGTCATTAGCACTCATCAGGCAATGTCTATGGGTAACTGACTGCACTCAGACCAAAGGGGCTGAATAATTATGCACACCCCACTTTGCAGTTATTTATTTGTAAAAAATGTTTGGAATCATGTATGATTTCCGTTCCACTTCTCACGTGTACACCACTTTGTATTGGTCTTTCACTTGGAATTCCAATAAAATTGATTCATGTTTGTGACAGTAATATGACAAAATGTGGAAAACTTCAAGGGGGCCGAATACTTTAGCAAACCACTGCCATTGTTGCCTGATTGAGTAACAAACATCCAAACATTCGCATTTATAATATTAGTGGTTCTGGAGGTGTGTTTAGCTTCTAAGGGTACAATGGTTAATTTGCATATATTCAGCAGTGGTGCTCTGGGAGACATCTCAAGCTCACTCCAACCTGAATTATCGCAAATTCTTTCTGTTTTAGGAAAGCAAACTCTTGTTAATATTAGTAGTGAGATACTTTTTCATGGGACAACACTGAAGATGTGACACTTTGATGCAATGGTACATTTTATTGATACAAGAACATTTTGCTGGAAGCGCTATGCCGACAAAGTGTTGGGCATACCATTTAAAGGATTTCTAACGCACTAAGTTTACCCTGAAAAAGTTAGTTAGCTAACGGGGCTTACCGGAGCGCCGCTTGATGACGTCATCAAGCGGCGCCCCGGTACTGTAGACAGGACAAAAACTGGTGATGGGATCTACTCTGGTGGGAGATACAATGAGTAACAGCACTGGCTGCCTGGCCACCATTGCTGCAGAGGGAGGGAGGGAGGAGGGGGGAGCCACTGCAGGGGAGATCCTGTGCTGAGGCACTTATAGCTTAATGGACATGTACTGTGGCACCTATACTAACTATCTGGTACTGTGGCACCTATACAAGCTTTACTTTACTGTGGCACCTATACTAGCTATCCTGTACTGTGGCACCTATACTAGCTATCCTGTACTGTGACACCTATAATAGTTATCCTGTACTGTGGCACCTATACTAGCTATCTGGTACTGTGGCACCTATACTAGCTATCTGGTACTGTGGCACCTATACTAGTTATCCTGTACTGTGGCACCTATACTAGCTGTAAGGCTTGATAAAATATCAGTCCACAGCTCAGCTCCTATGCCCCAATCTAACACCACCTTCTTCACCTTGTATGGCGCATCCCCACTGGAACGGGAGGTGAGGCACAACACCAGCCCAACTTCGGTAACACCCAGGCCTTGTAGGTGCAAGGTATAGGAGCTGGGCATAAAGTGAACCGATAACTTACCTGAGCAAAACAGGAGACAAATAGCAAGTCCAGAGACAATCCGAGTTCATACACGTTAGATCAGAGATAACAAAGTATACAGGAAGCAGGCTAAATCAGAGTCTGGCAAACCAAGGTCGGTCCAGGCAGAGTTCAAGAATAGTCAGGTTCCAGGCAAAGGGTCAGTACAGGTGGCAATCAGAGAGTAGTCAGTTTCCAGGCAAGGGTCAAGACAGGTGGCCATCACAGAGAATAGTCAGTTTCCAGGCAAGGTCGGTACACAAATAATCAAATATAACAAGAATCCACCCTGCAATAAACACATGGCCAAAGCTATCAAGGGCAACAGCAAAGTGTCACAGCAGGCTTTAAATACAGGCTGACACAAGTTTACATACCTGCCTAAGTGTCAGCTGACTAGACATGTCAGCTGACACTATCCCTCCGGCACCTGAGAGCATAGGGCAGACGCTTGCCGGAATGCGCCCGCCCTGCAACACTGCTGGAAGACGTGTGCGCATCCTGGTTGCTAGGGATGCGCACATGCGAAGCAACAATCGGGGCGAAAGAGGAAGAAGCCGCTCGGGTCTCCACGGTGACAGATGCCATGCGGGATTCCAAAGGTATGTGGCTGACACCCCCCCCCCCCCCTCTTGAGGAGTGGTCTCAGAGCACTCCAAAAGGGGTTGATCGGGAAACCTGGAATAAATGACTTCAATTAAATGAGTGCCGTGCATTTGCTTTGTTGGACCCCAAGATCTCTCCTCAGGACCATACCCTATCCAATCAGTAAGAAACTGAATGGAATTTCTAACAATATGGGAATCTAGTATTCTTTCTATCTCATATTCCAATTCTCCATTGATCTCAACTGGAGAAGGTGGAGGAGAATTAGACAGATCAACATTGGCTGCAGATTTTAAAAGGGAAACATGGAAAGAATGAACTTCCCTTATAGAAGGAGGTGGCTTAACTCTATAAGTAACCCTGTTTATTTTTTCTAAAACTGGATATGGCCCAATAAATTTAGGTCCCAACTTAGTTGAGGGCTGCCGGAGAGAGATATTTCGAATGGACACCCAGACCAAGTCCCCTGGAAAAAATTCTGGTTCAGAAGAACGGTGCAGATCAGCAAAAGATTTTTGATGGCCAACAGTGACCTCAAGATTTTCCCGAACTTGTTTCCAGACAACAGGAAAATGATTGATCCAATCTTCAAGACTGGGAAGATCAGAAGGTGGTCCTGAGAGAGAGCAAAATCTTGGGTTCAAGCAAAAAACTATTTGAAACGGGCACATCTTGGTGGAACTGTTGATCAAATTATTAATAGCAAACTCTGCCAATGATAAATATTCAACCCAATTTTCCTGGGAGTTTTCTACGAAACATCTCAAATACTGTTCCAGAGATTGGGTCATTCTTTCTGTCTGGCTGTTGGTCTCTGGGTGAAACCCGGAAGAAAGAGACACAGATATTCCTAGACGAGAACAGAATGCACGCCAAAACCGGGAAACTAATTGTACTACTCGATCAGATACAACTGTAATGCCTGGCAGATCTCCTGCTTTCTTTTAGCTGCTATGCCCCAATCTATCACCACCTTCTTCACCCTATGTGGCATGTCCCCGCTTGAACGGGAGGTGAGGAAATAACACCTGCTCGACTTCAGTTACACCCAGGCCTTGGAGGAGCAAGGTATAGCAACTGAGGCCTAGAAAGCCAGAGTACCACCAGAACAAACAAGACTAAGCAGCTGGGTGATATTAGATGGTGGAAGAGGTTACACAGATCACCCCAGGAGTTATGGACAAGGGAGCAAGATTGCTCAGAGCAACCGCAGCTCTGAGCTTCCGATAACCGCCACAAATAATAAGACACAAGCCCTGAGCCTCTGAAACCCAGCACAATGAGTAACAAGACAGACAACAGACAGACAAACAGAATTCTTGCCAGAAAACAAGACACACTGGTTGCTCAGGGCGACCGCAGCCCTGAGCCTCTAACTGAGTAACAAGACAGACAATAGACAGACAGACTGAATGCTTGCCAATCTAATTGCTGCCCCAGCGATAGCAAGCATCCACACTGATTTGGACAAGACAAACAGGTAGGAGCGTAACTAATAGCAACCGCTGCTACAGTCACATCCACAGGAAAAGAGGCAGCAGGAATACTACCAGTCGCCAACATGGTGAAGGCAGCTCCCCACTAACAGGAAGATAAGACCTCACTGTACCCACGCGGGTGCAATTAACGTCTAGGCAGGCAAGACAAGATAATACAATACAATAATACAACTTTCACAGCATGGACCCAGCAACAACTCAGGCAAGCTGTACGCTATGTCGGGTGAGGCCTGAGAGGAGAGACAGGCTTTTCTATAGACATCCGCCAATGAGATAAAACAATTAAAATTATAAACAAGCTCTCTGTCTCACAAACACGGGAGTATATAGTCTCACACTGAGTTTCCAACAGTCCTCCGATTGGTTTCCCTGAGTTCACCGCAATCCAAAGCAATCTGGCTCCCTAGTCCAGGAAAATCACCTCAACATGTAAGAAAATTATAAAAAAGGCACATAGTGTGATACTGCTTTCATACTCCCGTGTTTGTGAGACAGAGAGCGCATTTATAATTTTAATTGTTTTTTCTGTATTCACACTACATCTATAGCGCGAACCACCGAGTGTAATTATATATCCTGAGCGCATACTTTATTTTATTATCTGCCAATGAGAGCAGACATGCAAATTCCCACACAGCTGAATGGTAATCATGCAATCCTGTGTTAGCCTGATTGAAGGCTGCAAGCTGCCTGTGAATGGAAAGGACTTTCATTACAAATGCAGCCAGATTATGCAATCATTCAGAGAAATCAAAACTGCCCCTGCAACTGACAGGAGGGATCCTTACAACAGCATTCTCAGGAATACCATGCAATCTGAACACATTATCAATGAAAATTTGTGCAAATTCCTTGGCAGAGAGAAGTTTAGGTAAAGGCACAAACTGAAACATTTTACTGAACCTATCAATGACTACAAGAATAGTAGTATATCCCTGAGAAACCGGTAGATCCACAACAAAAGCCATGGCTTCTCAGGAATGGGCGAAGGCTGGAGCAATCCCTGAGGAGAGTTCTGCAAGGATTTACTACGAACACAGACTGAACATGCTTTGACAAAGGCATTGTTTAATGAAGGCCACCATACTATAACTCTTAAGTAACTCAAGTGTTTTCTTCTCACCTGGATGACCTACAGTCTTACTGTCATGCAATTGTTTCAATACCTGTAATCTGAGATGTAAAGGCACAAATAACTGATCAAATGGCTTGGCTTGAGGGGCTTCATCCTGAAACTGAAATAATTGAGCAGACAGGTCAGGTGACAGTTCACAGTTAATTACAGAGGTAGATATACATGCCTTATGTAAAATGAAATCTGGAGTTTCATTCTGACTGAACAGTTTGTTTCTCAAAACTACGGGATAAGGCATCTGCCTTGACATTCTCGGAACCTGGTTTGTAAGTAATCATGAAGTTAAAACGAGAAAAGAACAAGGCCCACCTCGCCTGACGTGAGTTTAATCGCTTGGCATTCTCAATATACTCCACATTTTTGTGGTCATTATATACAGTAACAGGATGAATAGCACCCTCTAATCAATGCCTCCATTCCTCAAAGGCTAATTTTACTGCCAAAAGTTCCCTGTTCCCAATATCATAATTGCTCTTTGCTGCAGAGAACTTCCTAGAAAAATAAGCACAGGGATGGAGGCGTTCAGGGTTTCCAGAATATTGGGATAGAACTGCCCAAACCCCTGACCTTGAAGAAGCAACTTCTATGAAAAAAGCTTTCTGAACATCTGCATGTACCAATACAGGAGAGAACAGAAAGCTTTTTTGAAGTCATTGAAAGCCTGAACAGCAGAAGTATCCCGACTGGGGGATCAGCTCCTCTCTTGGTAAGATCAGTGAGTGGAGCCACTGTGGAGGAAAAATTCTTAATACATTTTCTATAGACGTTAGCGAATCCTAAAAAACGCTGCAAATCATGGGGTTGAGGCCAATTGAGGACTGCTGATAACTTGCTGGAATCCATAGCTAGAACTGACATTGAAATGACATAACCCCAGAAGGACATTTGTTGCATTTCAAAAGTACATTTTTCTAATTTAGCATAGAAACAGTTTTCTCTTAACTTCTGCAGGACCTTTTTAACATGAGTACGATGACTAGACAATGATGGAGAGAAAATCAAAATATCATCCAAGTATACTACAACAAATTTGCCTAAGAAATCACGAAATACGTCTTTCACAAAATCTTGGAAGACAGCCAGAGCATTACTCAAACCAAAGGGCATCACTAAATATTCATAATGCCCATTCTTGGTGTTAAAGGCTGTCTTCTATTCATCCCCCTGCCTGATCCTAATTAAATTATAGGCCCCCCTGAGAGGGGCTCTCAGGTCAAGTTTAGAAAAGACTTTAGCACCAGCTACTAGTGTAAACAAATCATCAATGAGAGGAAGGGTATATCAGTTCTTTATCATGATCTTATTAAGCCCTTGGTAGTCGCTGCAGGGTCTCAACCCACCATCTTTCTTCTCCACAAAAAATAAACCAGATCCAGCTGGAGAAGAAGAAAGTCTAATACACTCCTTCTCTAAGTTTTCCTTAAAGGGAAGGTCCAAGCAAAAAAAAAAATGAGATTCACTTACCTGGGGCTTCTACCAGCCCCATGCAGCCATCCTGTGCCCTCGTAGTCACTCACTGCTGCTCCAGTCCCCCGCTGGCAGCTTTCTGACCTCAGAGGTCAGGGCCAAATTGCGTACATTTTTACACATTCCCGCTAGTGCAGGAACATTAACACATACATTTTTACGCGTTAGTGGTGAAACGCGTAAATTTTTGTTCCTGCACTAGCTGGAATGCGTAAAAATGTATGCAATGTGGCCCTGACCTCCGAGGTCAGAAAGCTGCCAGCGGGGAACTGGAGCAGCAGTGAGTGACTACGAGGGCACAGGATGGCTACATGGGGCTGGTAAAAGCCCCAGGTAAGTGAATCTCATTTTTTTTTTTTGCTTGAACCTTCCCTTTAAAGAGGAGCTGTTAGGTATAAGGTCTCAGAGAAAATAAACACATATATCAGTAGCTAAAGATTGGCTGTACTTACATTACATATGCATTTCACTGTCCACGTTTGGATTTCACAGAATTTGTATATAGTATATGCAGAGATAGATGCTCCTGACAGCTCATGGCAGGCTCCATGTTTTTCTGTCAAATGTGTCGTCATGTCCTGCCTGCTTCCTGATCACAGATAAGCTCGTACTTGAACAACACAGTGTGCAGTGAATATTAATGAGCCATGTGGCTAGGAACAATAGCTGACTCCTGCAGTGTACTCTGCCCGGAGATTTATCAGTGCTACGCGCTGGACTGATTACAAGCTGCTGTAACGTTTCATTAGCAGCCGAGGGGAGGGCCCCAGAATGCTTTGCAGTTTAGTATGCGGCTTGCGTCCTTATGGGTCTATAACAGCCTTGCTGATAAGCACACATCAAAGGTAACTGAGATTTTTATCTTCACTAATGGCTTTTTGGCTTCCTTCTAAACTGTTTAACACAGGAGAATAGAGGTTTAAATTAGCTTCTGCAGCCTGACAGTTACTCTTTAACATAATCTCTCATAGCCTTGTCTTCAGGTCCAGAGAGATTATATAAATGAGCACGAGGTGGCATAGTACCTGGAAGCAAATCAATTGCAATGCACAATCATAAGGCCTATGTGGAGGGAGTTTATTGGCAGTCTATGGAGAAAACACATGATAGAATTTTTTCTATACAGTTGGAATTTTTTCTGGACCAAAATCAACAGTAAGCAAAGGGAGATTTTTTAAACAATTTTTAAAACAGGAAGATGACCATTCAACAAGTTGCTTAGACTGCCAATCAATCACTGGATTGTGTTTGGTCAAAGGAGGCCTAAGACCACTGGGCAAGAAGGAATCTGAAGACAGAAAAACTTCATGGACTTCATGAATGAAAGAGTCCCACATTAACCACCAGCTCAGGGGCACTCCAATGTCCTCCTCTACCCACACAGTGCACATTGAAACACCAATAAAAGCTCCTTGATTACAGTATCAGTCTGTCATCATTTGTCATGTCAATGGAACACTGCCAAAAGTGCCAATTGCCCTATGTCGGTAATTCTAGTGTTAAGAGGTGTTCCAGCAGGAATCCTAATGTACCCTGACCAGACATCCCCAGATTCAGGAAATGTCCTGGGTCAGCAGCCATACATCCCGGCTGCAGGACTACCCTAACCAGATGTCCCATCCGACACATCCCGTATTCTGGGTCTGCTGTCCTGATGTGACTAGCATTCCAGGGTAAAGTCCTGTTTTTTGATCAGGACATCCTGGTCGCGTGCCCCCACCTCTTCCAGCCTCTAATCCACCCTGTTCCTGCATTCTCTTCCCTTCGATCCAACCTGCCCCCTCCTCCTCTGCCCTCTAGATCCAACACATCTTGCTCTGCTGTCTGGCCCCGCCCCCCAGTGCTTCTTGATTGTGCATCATGCTGACGACATCAGCAGCAGCCAGGCCACAAGGGGATGGACACGGTGTGATGGAGAAGAATATGGTGGGGCACCCTCCCAGCAAGCCAGGCCAAGAAGCAGGACAGAGAAGAAGATGAGTGTGTCTTGCCAGTGTCACCCTCTTCCCCACCCAGTGTCGACCTCCCCACTAAGTGTCATCCTCCCCCCACCCAGTGGACCCTCCCCACCCAGTCTCACACTCCTCCCTACCCAGTGTCACCCACTCAGTGTTACCCTCCCTCCACTCAGTGTCACCCTCCCTGTTCAGTGTCACCCTCTTCCCCACCCAGTGTTACCCTCCTCCCCACTCAGTGTCACCCTCCCCCTACTCAGTGTTTACCCTCCTCCTCACCCAGTGTCACCCTCCCAGAAGTACCCAGTGTCACTCTCCCATTTTTCATCCCACCCCATCAGCACCCAGTGGGGGGGACATTTAATGCATTTATGTCTGAGGTAATATTTGCTTCATTTAATATATGCGGGGTAACGTATGTGTATTTCACATGTGTCAGAGGTACTGTTTGCCACATTTCATGTTTGCTGCATTTCATGTGTGGGATGTAACATTTACTGCCTTTTAACACATGGGAGAAAATGTTTATCACCATTTCTGTTAGTTGCATTTCATGTGTTGGAGGTAGTGTTGGGCGAACACCTGGATGTTCGGGTTCGGGCCGAACAGGCCGAACATGGGCCAGATGTTCGGCATGTTCGGCCCGAACGCCGAACTCAATGGGAGTCAATGGGACCCCCGAACATGCCCATTTTGGGGGCCCTATGGGGTCGCAGGCATAAGGGGGGAGCATGCCCCGGTCGCAGGGGGGGTCGGAAATTCCCCCCACCCCCTCCGCTAGCGCTCCCCCCTCTGCCCGCTTCCCCATACAAAAAGTTTAAATCAAGTTCAATAGTACCTGGGCTGGTGGCATTGGCTGGCAGTGGAGTGAGGAGGAGGAGGAGTCCGAATAGCAGAGTGACGTTGAGGCCGGGCAGCGGGCGGTTCAGCGCTAGTACCCTTGTGGTACTTCCGCCCTTTCTCTGACCTCACGTCCTCTGCGTGATGACGCATACGAGGGTACGCGTGATGCGTACCCTCGTATGCAGAGGACGTGAGGTCAGAGAAAGGGCGGAAGTACCACAAGGGTACTAGCGCTGAACCGCCCGCTGCCCGGCCTCAACGTCACTCTGCTACTCGGACTCCTCCTCCTCCTCACTCCACTGCCAGCCAATGCCACCAGCCCAGGTACACTACTATTGAACTTGATTTAAACTTTTTTTATGGGGAAGCGGGCAGAGGGGGGAGCGCTAGCGGAGGGGGTGGGGGGAATTTCCGACCCCCCCCCGCGATCGGGGCATGCTCCCCCCTTATGCCTGCGACCCCATAGGGGGGCCGTATTGCGGCCTGTTCGGCCGAACAGGGCCCTGTTCGCCCGAACAGGGGCCCTGTTCGGCCCTGTTCGGGGGCATACAGAAGTTCGGGGCGAACCCGAACTTAAAAGGCCGAACACCATCAGGTGTTCGGCCGAACTCGAACATCACCCGAACAGGGTGATGTTCTGCAGAACCCGAACAGTGGCGAACACTGTTCGCCCAACACTAGTTGGAGGTAACGGTGGTATCATTTCAAGTGTCGGAAGGTAACAGTGTTTGCATTGCAAGTTTCTGAGGTAATGGTGGTTGCATTTAAAGTGTAGGAGGTAACAATGGTTGCATTTCAAGTGTCTGAGGTAATGGTGGTTGCACTTAAAGTTTAAAGAGAAACTCCGACCAAGAATTGAACTTTATCCCAATCAGTAGCTGATACCCACTTTTACATGAGAAAAATAATGATTTTCACAAACAGACCATCAGGGGGCGCTGTATGACTGATTTTGTGCTGAAACCCCTCCCACAAGAGGCTCTGGTACCGTACGGTACTCTGGGCAAACTGTCACAATGTAACAATGTTCAGACAGGAAATAGCTGTCTGTTAAAGCCAGACCAGCTAGAAACAGCTCCATAATCTGCCCACAGTAACAATGTCACCATGTAATACAAGTCAGAATGTGAATCTGGGAGAGGAAAGATTTTACAATGAGCAAACACTGACTAAATCATGTATACATAATTATTGTAAAAATGAAGCACTTTTTTTATTACATTATTTTCACTGGAGTTCCTCTTTAAGAGGTAACAGTGGTTGCATTTCAAGTGTCAGAGCTAATGGTGGTTGCATTTCAAGTGTCGGAGGTAGTGGTGGCTGCAATTAAAGTAGTGGAGGTAATGGTGGTTGCATTTCGAGTGTTGGTGGAATCGTCTGTCGCATAGAACCATGAGATTGTGTGAGCTTTGTGACATGGTACATTATCCTGCAAGAAGTAGCCATCAGAAGACAGGTACACTGTGATCATAAAGGGTGGACATGGCCAGCAATAATACTCATGTAGGCTGTGGCATTTAAAGAGACACTGAAGCGAAAAAAAAAAAATGATATAATTAATTGGTTGTGTACTATGAATAATTACTAGAAGATTAGCAGCAAATAAAATATTCTCATATTTTTATTTTCAGTTATATAGTGTTTTTTTCTAACATTGCATCACTCTCTAATATGTGCAGATTACACAACACTCAGCATTCAAAATGATTCTTTCAGAGCAGTCTGTGAACTAATGACCTCTCCTCTGCCAGAGAAAAAGTAAACAGTTGAGATAATAAAAGTCAGATAACAGCCCTCTCCACGACTTTGAAAGTCGTAGAGCTTAATGGCTTTTTTGCATAGAGATAACAACTGGAGTTTCTTACCTCTTCCTGTACTAAAAACAATTAGACTGATGTGTCTGACCTTAATGTTTTATTTCTTAACTGTACTACACATACAAATCATAATATCATAAAAAATGTTTCGCTTCAGTGTCTCTTTAAATTAATGCTCATTTGGTACTAAAGGGCCCATAGCATGAATAGCAAGAATATGTCCCCATCACCATTACACCACTTCCAGTAGTCAGCATGAATCCATGCTTTCTTAATGTATGTAACAGCATATATTGTTGCTTCACACTATACAGTATACACGCAAGAAAGGTATGGATTTGGGCTGGAGCTGCTGTGAAAGGGCCTCTAGGTTGTGATTTCGCCCCCCCCCCCCCCCCACTCCCCCCGACCTAAAGTTCACAGTCCTCCCCTGGCATGCACGATTCTCTAAAGACTGAAACGTGCTTGCGCAGGACACGTACATCGCCAAGGGCGTGACATGAGACTTTAGTGAGACTTCCGGCTGTGGGAGAAATACATAGAGGGTGCACTTCTCTTGCTCAGGCTGGCTAAGACTGGAGGAAGTTACGGGACTCAGTACCGGCGATAGAGGAGGATGAGGGCGGCAGCGTGTAAGCGATCTGTGCGCATGGGGCTGGAGGAAGCCCCAGGTATGTATAAAACTTTTGTTTAAAATGTCTCTGGTTTCCTTTAAAGGGAAGATCCGAGATAAAAAGAAAAAGTTCTATGTACACAGGGCTTCCTCCAGCCCCTGGCAGCCAATATGTCCTTCGCCACAGCTTCCCTCCCAGCCGGGGGCCTGGGGTCCCCTCTGTTGCGTACCTCACCAGGCTAGCATCTTCTGCACCTGCATGAGTGCGCGGCTGATCCGCTCGCGATCACATGGATTGGAGCGTTCTGCGCAGGTGCAGTACTCCAGACCACAAGAGCGCAATCACAAGTGGCGTGGCCTCTCGCGCAGGTGCAGAGGATGCTGACCTGGCGAGGTCAGCATCTCCAACGGAAGGGACCCCAGGCTAATGGCTGGGTGCGGAGCTGCGGTGAGGGACATATTGGCTGCCAGGGGCTGGAGTAAGCCCCGGGCTAGTTGAACTATTTTTTTTTTACCTCGGATCTTCCATCTAACAAAAGTTCATGCTTTTAACCTGTCATCATCTATACAATATGCATATGTTTGCGTGTGTGTAACTTGTCTATTCTATGTTTTCATGTGTCACTAGGAATTGTCATTATGTACAAATTAACAAAATTGCTGTAAATGCAAAATTTTGGAATTTGAAGTATGAGCTTTTTGTTCATAAAAGAATTACACACGTTCAAACAAAAACTGTCAGGATATGAATTCTCAGCTGTCCCTTTTGTTTTTACAGTTGCTGTTAAAATGATTCTCTGGGGTTATTCAGTCATTGTGCTCATATTACACTTTCAGTGTGGTTACTATTGCAATGAAGATTAGAGCTTCTAGTTCTAGGACAAGATGACATTCTTTCAATAGTGTCTATTACTTTGCTACTGCCGCAGTTGTTATTGTCAGTTTGTTTAAAATATCTTGTATGATATTCTGTATATTGTGTATCGCTCAAAGTGTTGTATACTGTTTCTTAATAGCACTTACCATTTCATCAACACAAACTTACTAGAAAAAAGTTGAGGAAAACTATTTCAGCTTTATAGAGGGCATAGGTTTCCAGAAAAGGGTGAGGAGAAACATTGAAAGTAACCAGTGGCATAGCTAAGGAGCTGTGGACCCTGATGCAAGTTTTACAATGGGGCCCCCCAAGCATTCTATAAATAACAATTGATACAGCCCACCAAAACCTGCTAATGGCAACTACAGTGTCAGAGTTGCAAGAAGGGAATGGGGAACAGCTAGTAAATGATTACCACTATTCAAAGTATCTATAGAAGTCATTATTATGAGCACAGGACCAATAGAGAGCTAATACTGCAGTTGAGGGAGGGCCCTTTGGGGCCCCTCTGTCCCAAGGGCCCCGAAGCGGTCGCAACCTCTGCAACCCCTATTGCTACGCCCCTGAAAGAAACAGTGAAGATCCTCATTTACCTATGGTCTTTCTTGTTATAATCAATATAATTTTTATTTTTTTTTACAACAAACCTGTGTTGGGGGGGGGGGGGGAAATAATATATCTAAGGTGTGGGTGGCACCTGGATGCTGCAGAGACTTCCCAGATCCTCTGTGAATGCACTGTTGCTGCCTGGGACTCTCCTCTTCTTCGTGGCTGTGCTGCTGCCTGAGTGTCCATATACAAGCGCGACTGTACTATAATATATATAATGTATAATCCGTGCATGTCCAGTATCATGAAAGCCACTCGTACACAGAGAAAAAAAGCTATGCTCCAGCAGCTTCAGTCTACTGTGCATGCACAGACAACACTCACTGTTACACAGATGGGAGCTAGAGTCCCTGTCAAATATGCTTGGAGGAACCCAGCGCTTTGAATGGGAGAGCACCAGGAAGATCCGGGAAACATCTGGACTATCCAAAGGCTTCACTCCAGTGTGGTAAGTAACTTTTTTTTTAAATCATTTTTCCACTTCAGGGTCGCCTTAATATTATTCCTTGTTTAAACACTTTGTTTTATTGAAAATTATGTATGAAACGGGCGTGGTTTGACGCCGGAGCAGAATGGCCGCTTGAGAGACGAGCTCCTCCGCTGATACCCACAAATCGGCCCACCGCTCCGTTCTAGCGTAATGCAGAGGAAGCAAAACAGCCACATGTCCCTACCTAAACCTCCTGAGGAACAAGGTACGCAAACGAACCTCCAAATCCCGGAGATCTTCCGCCCTTGGAAAGCTGGGCCTACTGCACAGCAGGGGTGCTCATCAGGACTCTCGAATTCGAAAATACCCGAATATTCGGGTAGATTTTCAGGGTTGTCGAAGCCGAAGCACGAATGCTGATACTGAATTAGACTCTGAAGGTTCCCGAATAGGCGCACTCAAATTCGGCCGGATGACGCGGTGATCACGAGGTTCGGCTTTGGTATTCGGGGATGACGTCATTGGGCCAATCAGAAGTCCTCCTGCCGAGGCCCTTGCAACCCTAGCAGCCAATCAGAGGAGGGGAGCCTGGCCCTCCCCTCCTCTATATACGGCGGTGGCCATGTTGCGGAGCCCCGTCCTTGCTTAGTGACTTGTGGTACTGAGAGCATCTCCAGTGCTGCTGCGTCTGAGAGCAAGTGCTTTTCGTGTGCTAATCCCAGGGTTTTGCATCCTACACTCATTCTACACACTTATATTGTACTCATTTATCGTTAGATAGTAATTTAATTGTTTTTAGTCAGCTAGTGTATACTGTATACTGTGCTAGGCTAGTGTTAGGTCTGTGTGCAGGCTAGGCCTGCTAGCCTAGGTAGCCTTAGCCTACTACTAGCTTAGATAGGTTAGGGATTATAGTTGGTTGTGTACTAGCACTAGTTTAGTTAATTTGTACTGCTGTATTCTGTTAGCTTCAGTACTGTGTTAGTTAATGCAAGGAAACACGGAAAATCAGCCGCCTCTACTCAGCGTGAGGCGGCTGTTTCCATGGAGAGCATGGCGGAACTCGGAAAAACCGCCGCGTCTGACGCGGCGGTTAGCACGCATGGCCCTGTTGCTGACACTCTGACCCAGCGCGGGGAGGCAGCCGCCGGTGCAGATAGCGGTGCGACCAACCCCGCGCATGGGTCAGCGGAGACATTGCAAAGCAGTACTGGTGTGGCTGGGACTGTTAGTCCACCTAGGTTCAGAATGACGCGCGTGCGCGCGGAGAGGCAGAACTTTTATGGCAGTCAGAGAAAGGTCAGCTGACCAGGCCGGTCAGCTGACAATTACAGCAACTTTCATTGGTCCAGCACTTCAGGAGGTGCTGGAGAGCACAGGTGTATATATACTGGGTGCTGGTCATTCTCTGGTTGTCTGTCGTTGCGATCACAACGTGGTAGCACTCAGACCTTGTTCGTATCTGTGTTCTAGCATAGTTTCCAAAGGTGTTGATGATCAAGGATCTCACATCTTAGCGTTAGGAATATTACCTGTATTATTTGTTATGACCTTTTGCCTGCCTGACTATTCTTCTGAAACTCTGATCCTCTACCTTGCTATTTCTGATATCCTGTTGCCAAACTTTGCTCGTTCCTGAACTCTGTATTTGCCTTCTGACTCTGTACCTCGCTATTCTGATACCCGTTGCCAAACTCTGCCTGTCTATTGGATTACGTATCTGTCTTCTGAATCTGTACCTTATCTGTCTGTGTGTTAACGACCTGGCTTGTCCGACCTCGAGAACTAGCCTTACTGTTAGAGGCAGTTCTCAGAACTGTTAGTGACGCGTCTAGTTAAAAATGGCACCGGCAAAAAAATGGCGCCCCCTTCTGCCCGATATATGTTTAAAACGATATTTATCGTTTTAAAGGTTAAAATAGTGCAGACCTTTTGAACTAAATTTATCGTTTTAAACTTTTTTTTTTTGTCCTGCCTGAACAATATTTATCGTTTTAACCCTTGCTTTGCTGCCGTTTGGAAAATATCTGCCCGCCGGCTTTAATGTTTAATAGCAAAGCCCCCTTAAAAGCTAAAAACACCAAATTTGCAGGGAATGTTAAGAAGAAAATTGTGAACAAGAGGAAAATTTTTTTTTCAAAAAGACCTTATAGTTTTTGAGAAAATCGATTTTTAATATTCTTCTTCTGACCGTGGGAAAATTAAACGCCCGCCGACTTTAGCGGTTAATAGCAAAGCCCCTTTAAATGCCAGAAACACCAAATGTGTAGGGAATGTTAAGAAGAATAGTGGGAACACGAAGAAAAAAAATTGTTCAAAAAGACCTTATAGTTTTTAAGAAAATCGATTTTAAATCTTCAAAGAGGAAATGTATCTATTTAAATCGCGTACTGACATTTCCGTGGAAACTTTTTCCGCCGACTTTAGCAGTTAATAGCAAAGTCCCCTTAAATCCTAGCAACACCAAATTTGCAGGATATGTTAAAAAGATACTGGGAAACAATATTTAAAAAAAAATTTGAAACATTTTATTTATTTATTTTTTTAAATTAAAATTTGTGGGTTATGTTCAGAGTGTGGGAAATTTTTTGAAAAAAATGACGTGGGGTCCCCCCTCCCCTAGCCTCTGTAACCCCTTGTCTCCCATGCAGGCTGGGATAGCCAGAATGCGGAGCCCCGGCCGACTGGGGCTTCGCACCCTGAGCTATACCAGCCCGCATGGTCCATGGTATGGGGGGGCTTCGGGGGGGAGGGGCGGCCAAGCCTTCCCCTCCCCCCCGGAGCCCTTGTCCAATCCATGGACAAGGGGCTCTTCCCCACCTCCGGTGCCCCAGGAGGAGGTGGGGGCAACGACTCCCTGGGGGGGGGGGTTTCATGGTGGCATCTGGGAGTCCCTTTTAAGAAGGGGACCCCCAGATGCCCACCCCCCTCCCAGGAGAAATGAGTATAGGGCTACTTTGTACCCCTTACCCATTTCCACAAAGGGTTAAATGAAATAAAAACACAACAACGAGAAAAGTCCTTTAATGTTCTAAATTAACCAGAAATACTTACCTGTACCTTTAAGAAAAAAATCCCACGTCAATTAGGTCCCACGACAGTATCCTCTATCTTGCGACCTTCTGTTAGATCTTGATTGAAGATCTCCGCCGCCCTGACGCCACACACGCCGCCTCCGCCGCACTGCTCTTAGCTATACTTAGTATAGCTAAGAGCAAAAAGCATCTTTAAATTTTAGCTCCAATGGTCCCCATTGGTTCCTTAACAGACCGATGGGGATCAGGAGGATCCCCATTGGTCGATAAGGAACCAATGGGGAGCTTCCTTAACAGACCAATGGGGATCAGGAGGATCCCCATTGGTCGATAAGGAACCAATGGGGAGCCTTGGAGCCAAAATTTAAAGATGCTTTTTGTTCTCAGCTATACTTAGTATAGCTGAGAGTTGCGTCTATGCATCTATATAGACGCATTAGCGCTAGCTGCCGCTGCCCTCCCTGCCTCCCCCCACCTGTCACCCTCACCCAAACTGGCACCCATGGGTGCATTGGGTGCCAGCACGAGTGAGGATGACAGGTGGGGGGAGGCAGGGAGGGCAGCGGCAGCTAGCGCTAATGCGTCTATATAGACGCATAGACGCGACTCTCAGCTATACTTAGTATAGCTGAGAGCAGTGCGGCGGAGGCGGCGTGTGTGGCGTCGGGGCGGCGGAGATCTTGAATCAAGATGTATCAAAAGATCGTAAGATGGAGGATACTGTCGTGGGACCTGATTGACGTGGGATTTTTTTCTTAAAGGTACAGGTAAGTATTTGTGGTTAATTTAGAACATTAAAGGACTTTTCTCGTGGATGTGTTTTTATTTCATTTAACCCTTTGTGAAAATGGGTAAGGGGCACTTTGTACCTCTATACTCATTTCTCCTGGGAGGGGGGTGGGCATCTGGGGGTCCCCTTCTTAAAGGGGACTCCCAGATGCCACCATGAACCCCCCCCCAGGGAGTCGTCGCCCCCCCCGCCTCCACCTGGGGCAAGGGAGGCGGGGAAGAGCCCCTTGTCCATGGATTGGACAAGGGGCTCCGGGGGGGAGGGGAAGGCTTGGCCGCCCCTCCCGCCAGAGCCCCCCCACACCATGGACCATGCGGGCTGGTATAGCTCAGGGTGCGAAGCCCCAGTCGGCCGGGGCTCCGCATTCTGGCTATCCCAGCCTGCATGGGGGACAAGGGGTTACAGAGGCTCGGGAGGGGGGACCCCACGTCATTTTTTTTTAAAATTTGGTATCAATTTTTATTTTTTTAATGTTCTGAGTGTGGGAAATAAATTTTAAAAAAGAAACGATGTGGGGTCCGTTCTCCCGAGCCTCTGTAACCCCTTGTCCCCCATGCAGGCTGGGATAGCCAGAATGCGGAGCCCCGGCCGCTATACCAGCCCGCATGGTCCATGGTATGGGATGGGCTCTGGGGGGGAGGGGCAGCCAAGCCTCCCCCTCCCCCCCGGAGCCCTTGTCCAATCCATGGACAAGGGGCTCTTCCCCACCTCCAGTGCCCCAGGAGGAGGTGGGGGCGACGACTCCCTGGGGAGGGGGTTCATGGTGGCATCTGGGAGTCCCCTTTAAGAGGGGGACCCCCAGATGCCCACCCCCCTCCCAGGAGAAATGAGTATAGGGGTACAAAGTACTGCTTCCCCATTTCAACAAAGGGTTAAATGAAATAAAAACACAACCACGAGAAAAGTATTTTAATAATCCTAATGTAACGATCGGTGAAGCACAGAGAGGATCTGATTACCGGTGATCTGCAGTATCACTGGGAATACAGATATATACCAGATTATAAGTGATCTGCAGTCTCACCGATAATCCGATATACTAGCTAACCTCTGTTCACCTGAGTAGAGTGTAGTGTTTGGTGTAACAGTAACACTTTGAGGACTAGGCCTCAGTGCAGCAAGAAGTACTGCACAGATTCCTTCTGCAGACCTGAGCTCTCCAAGACGGGAGGAGTCAGACTGACAGTAGGAAGGATGTCTGGAAGTGACCCTCTGGAGGAAAGGTCGCTAACAGAGCGAGGAACCGCCTCTAACGGTAAGGTCGGTTCTCGAGGTCGGACAAGCCAGGTCGTACACACACGGACAGATAAAGTACAAGATCAGGAGGCAAAGGCGGAGTCTAAGTACAGGCAGGGTTCAGTAACGGGGTATCAGAAATATCGAGGTACAGAATCAGGAGGCTGAGGCGGAGTCTAGAAACGAGCCGGGGTTCGGCAACAGGGTATCAGAAATATCAAGGTACAAGATCAGAGTTCAGAACGGTAGTCAAGGCAGGCAAAAGTCATAACAAATAATCACAATCAAACTAGTACTTTAAGCTATCAACAAAATCTAGCTAAGTGTAGGATTACAGCTCCAGCTGGTCCCGGCACACTTGCGGATCTGACTACGGATCTGGGTGCTTCCACATATGTGATCGCACGCCAGAAAAAGAGCAAGTGAACAACCAGCAGTATATATACTCTAGGACCTTTCCAGGACCTCCCTAATTGCTGGTCCAATGAGAGCAGTGGAATTTGTCAGCTGACCCAGCTGGTCAGCCGACACCCTTCTAACTGCTATTTAAACTCTGCCTCTGTGCTCGCGCGCGTGTAAGTCTGAATCTTGGTGGACTATCAGTCCCAGCCACACCAGTACTGTCTTGCAATGTATCCAGTGAACTGAGTGTGGGAGCCGCCTCCGATGTGGATTCCGCCGCTCTGCCTAAGTGGCATGCGGCGTTTTTTCCGCGTTGTGACGCCATGCTGGACGCGGAAACAGCCGCCTCGCCTTGAGAGACAGCGGCTTTTCCGCGTTTCATCACAGTACCCCCCCCCTCGAGGAGTGGACTCCGGACAACTCCTACCAGGCTTCTCGGGGTGTAAAGCATGAAACTCTTTCCTCAACTCATCCGCATGCATGCGAGTCCCCGGTACCCACTGTCTCTCCTCAATGCCATATCCCTTCCAGTGTACCAGATACTGTACCGAGTTCTGGACAATGCGAGAGTCCAAAATTTTCTCTATTTCGAACTCAGGATGACTATCCACCAGGACAGGAGGAGGAGGAGTAGGGCCCACATGGACTGCAGGTTTGAGCAGGGATACGTGAAATGATCTCACCCCACGCATGCTGGCGGGGAGATCAACGGTATAAGTGACGTTGTTGATCTTTTTGGTCACAGAAAACGGACCCACAAACCTGGGGCTCAGTTTGGCAGAGGGCTGCTTCAGGGTCAAGTGACGTGTGGACACCCAGACTAAATCCCCTGGCTGAAACTTCCATTCCATGGAACGTCTCTTGTCCGCTTGACCCTTTTGACTTTGGAACGCTTTCTGCAAATTATCTCTAACAATTCCCCAATTGTCCCTGAGTGACCTCTGCCAATCCTCCAGTGCTGGGAACGGAGAAGCGGCAACTGGCAAATGGGAGAACTTGGGCGACCTCCCTGTCACAATCTGGAACGGGGAAAAACCAGAAGAAGAACTCTTTAAATTATTCTGCGCAAATTCTGCAAAAGCCAGAAACTTCACCCAGTCATTCTGTGCCTCCGCAACGTAACATCTTAAAAACTGTTCTAAAGACTGATTAATTCGTTCAGTCTGCCCATTCGTCTGTGGGTGGTAGCCTGACAAGAAAGACAGCTTCATGCCCATTTGGTGGCAAAATGCCCTCCAGAATTTAGAGATAAATTGGACTCCCCGATCGGACACAATGTTCTCCGGAATGCCGTGCAGCCGGAAAATGTGGACGATGAATAGGTCAGCCAATTCTTGGGCCGAGGGGAGTCCTTTCAAAGGCACGAAATGGGCCATTTTGCTGAAGCGGTCGACTACCACCCAAATGACCGACATGCCTTCAGACCTGGGGAGCTCACCCACAAAATCCATGGACAAGTGGGTCCATGGTTCACTCGGGGCAGGTAAAGGCTGTAAGGTACCGACAGGTGCCTGCCGGGAGGGTTTACTTTTGGTACATACCGCACATTCCCTGACATATTCCTTGCAGTCTGATGCCATAGAAGGCCACCAAGCACACCTGGCAATCAGATCCTGCGTTCTGGCAGCACCAGGGTGACCAGCACTCTTATGGGCGTGAAACATTTGTAAGACCTGTAGACGAAAAAACAGTGGGATAAACAAGACCCCCTCCGGTTTTCCCTCAGGGACATCCTGCTGAAAGGGACCCAAAACCTTTGTCCAATCCTCCCAGGTCTCTGTGGCTGCTAACACCAGCCTCTGCGGGATGATGGACTCAGGAGCGGGGGGCTGTGCTGTCTCTAATTCGAAACATCTGGACAGGGCATCTGCCTTGATGTTTTTGCTGCCTGGAGTGTATGTGATAATAAATCTGAACCTTGTAAAAAATAACGACCAACGGGCCTGTCGGGGACTTAGTCTCTTAGCCCCCTCGATGTATTCCAGATTCTTGTGATCAGTATACACCGTGATCGTGTGTTCTGCCCCTTCTAACCAGTGGCGCCATTCTTCAAATGCCAATTTAATGGCCAAAAGTTCCCGGTTGCCTATGTCGTAGTTTTTCTCTGCCGGTGAAAACCTCCGAGAGAAATAGGCACACGGGTGCAACCTTCCCTGCAGCCCAGAGCGTTGAGACAGCACAGCCCCTACTCCAACTTCTGAGGCATCAACCTCCACAATGAATGGGTAAGAGGTGTCTACGTGTCTCAATATGGGTGCAGAGCAAAACAATTTTTTCAAGTGAGAAAAAGCTGCCACAGCCTCAGGAGACCAGTGGTTGGTATCTGCCCCCTTTTTTGTGAGACTGGTAAGAGGGGCAATCATCGTGGAGTATCCCTTTATGAACCTCCTATAGTAATTCGCAAAACCTAAAAATCTTTGCAGGGGCTTCAACCCCACTGGCTGTGGCCATTCCAGGACAGCTGTGACCTTGGCAGGATCCATTGACAGGCCTGAGGTCGAGATCACATACCCTAAAAATGTGACAGTGGTCACCTCGAAAATACATTTCTCCACCTTGGCATACAGCATATTTTGCCTCAATTTGTCCAACACGAATTTAACGTGGACCCTGTGCTCGGGGAGGTTGTTGGAATAGATTAGTATATCGTCAAGGTATACTAGTACAAACCTACCCAACACCTCCCTGAATACCTCGTTGATTAATTCTTGAAAGACGGCTGGCAATGCGCCAGCCGTCTTTCAAGAATTAATCAACGAGGTATTCAGGGAGGTGTTGGGTAGGTTTGTACTAGTATACCTTGACGATATACTAATCTATTCCAACAACCTCCCCGAGCACAGGGTTCACGTTAAATTCGTGTTGGACACAACCCGAAGGGCATCACTAAGTACTCGTAATGCCCGTCGGGAGTGTTGAAGGCCGTCTTCCATTCATCACCCTTTCTAATGCGGACCAGGTTGTATGCACCCCTCAGATCTAATTTTGAAAAGATCTTAGCGTTGGTGACTTGCGTAAATAAATCGTCTATCAATGGTAACGGATAACGATTCTTCACCGTGATTTTATTCAGGCCACGGTAGTCTATGCATGGTCGCAGCCCTCCGTCTTTTTTCTTAACAAAAAAGAATCCGGCCCCTGTAGGCGACCGGGAGGGGCGAATGAACCCTTTGGCTAAATTGTCACGAATGTACTCCTGCATCGCTATTTTCTCTGGTCCAGACAAATTATACAGGTGACCCCTAGGGGGCATACAACCGGCACGGAGATCGATGGGGCAATCGAAATGGCGATGAGGAGGTAACTTGTCAGCAGCCTTGGGACAGAATACATCCGAGAACTCGGAGTATTGCTCGGGAACCCCTTCCACATGCAACTTGGTCTGACCTAAAGTCACCTTCCCTAGACACTGTTGGGAACAGAAGTCTGACCAACTAGTTCATTGTCCTGTAGCCCAATTAATCTGTGGCGAATGGAGCTGCAGCCAGGGCATTCCTAAAACAATTGTGGAGGTGGTCATGTGTAATACAAAGAAACTTAGACTTTCGTTATGCAGAACCCCAATAGTGACTTCCACCTCTGGTGTCTGAGACAGCGGACGGTCCCTTTGCAGCGGGGAGTCGTCCACAGCAGTAACCTGGATAGGTGGTTTTACTGGGGTGAGCGGAATGCCCAACTTTTCTGCGAACTCTGAACTCATAAAGTTAGCCGCGGAGCCAGAATCAACAAAGGCTTCTGTGGCTTCAGATTTGTCCCCCCATGTAATCATACATGGAAGGAGCAAACGTTTTTCGTTTAAGGGTATGAGCCGGGCACCTAGGGTGCTACCCCCTACCACTCCTAAACGGTAGCATCTTCCCGGCTTGTTAGGGCAGTTCTGTACTATATGCCCCCCTTCAGCACAGTACAGACACAGCTGTTCGGTCATTCTCCGTCTTCGCTCTACCTGGGTCAATTTTGACCGAGCAATCTGTATCGGCTCGGATGGAGGCAAGACGGGAGAAGGTGAAATAGTAGGAGGTGGAGTCACTGGGACCGTAGTGTAAGATACCCCTCTGACACGGGAACTACCCCTGGTCTGTTTTTTGTAGCGCAGCCTGCGGTCGATTCGGATGGCCGCTGAGATGGCCTCATCGACTGTTCTGGGCTCGGGCTGGCTTAACATCAAATCAGAGACCTCATCGGACAGCCCTGACAAGAAACGATCTAATAGGGCATAAGTGTCCCACCTGGCCGTAACTGACCACCTCCTAAACTCGGCCGCGTAATCTTCGACCGGACCTTCGCCTTGACGCAAAAGCTTGAGCTTCCGCTCAGAAGTCGAAGCAAGGTCCGAATCGTCGTAAATTACTGCCATAGCTTTAAAGAATTCCTCTACAGAGGTAAGAGCTTTGTCTCCGGCGGGCAGGCTATATGCCAAGACTGGGAGTCGCCAGACAACAAAGTCTTTATAAACGTGACCCTCTGGGTCTCAGTACCCGAAGATTGGGGTCTCAACTCAAAATAGGACAATACTCTACTCCTAAAATTCCGGAAGTCAGATCTGTGGCCGGAAAAGCTTTCAGGTACAGGCATACGTATGTCAGAGCTAGGAGAGGATCGCACATGATCCACTGATGTCTGGAGGGTTTGTACAGACCCTGATAGGGCATCAATAAGAGTTATGTGGGCGCCCAGTACTTGATTGATGTTGTCCACCAAAGTGGCAAGTACACCCAGACAATCAGTGTTTGTGTCCATTTTGTATTTGGTCTGGCGTTCTGTAACGATCGGTGAAGCACAGAGAGGATCTGATTACCGGTGATCTGCAGTATCACTGGGAATACAGATATATACCAGATTATAAGTGATCTGCAGTCTCACCGATAATCCGATATACTAGCTAACCTCTGTTCACCTGAGTAGAGTGTAGTGTTTGGTGTAACAGTAACACTTTGAGGACTAGGCCTCAGTGCAGCAAGGAGTACTGCACAGATTCCTTCTGCAGACCTGAGCTCTCCAAGACGGGAGGCGTCAGACTGACAGTAGGAAGGATGTCTGGAAGTGACCCTCTGGAGGAAAGGTCGCTAACAGAGCGAGGAACCGCCTCTAACGGTAAGGTCGGTTCTCGAGGTCGGACAAGCCAGGTCGTACACACACGGACAGATAAAGTACAAGATCAGGAGGCAAAGGTGGAGTCTAAGTACAGGCAGGGTTCAGTAACGGGGTATCAGAAATATCGAGGTACAGAATCAGGAGGCTGAGGCGGAGTCTAGAAACGAGCAGGGGTTCGGCAACAGGGTATCAGAAATATCAAGGTACAAGATCAGAGTTCAGAAGGGTAGTCAAGGCAGGCAAAAGTCATAACAAATAATCACAATCAAACTAGTACTTTAAGCTATCAACAAAATCTAGCTAAGTGTAGGATTACAGCTCCAGCTGGTCCCGGCACACTTGCGGATCTGACTACGGATCTGGGTGCTTCCACATATGTGATCGCACGCCAGACAAAGAGCAAGTGAACAACCAGCAGTATATATACTCTAGGACCTTTCCAGGACCTCCCTAATTGCTGGTCCAATGAGAGCAGTGGAATTTGTCAGCTGACCCAGCTGGTCAGCCGACACCCTTCTAACTGCTATTTAAACTCTGCCTCTGTGCTCGCGCGCGTGTAAGTCTGAATCTTGGTGGACTATCAGTCCCAGCCACACCAGTACTGTCTTGCAATGTATCCAGTGAACTGAGTGCGGGAGCCACCTCCGATGCGGATTCCGCCGCTCTGCCTAAGCGGCATGCGGCGTTTTTTCCGCGTTGTGACGCCATGCTGGACGCGGAAACAGCCGCCTCGCCTTGAGAGACAGCGGCTTTTCCGCATTTCATCACACTTAGTTAACCACAAATACTTACCTGTACCTTTTAAAAAATGTTCCCACGCCAATATATCCTCGGAAATGATCCAACGAATAACAATATCCTCTTATCTTGCGATCTTCAATTAACTTGATTGAAGATCTCCCACGCCAATTAGAATACTATACCTTACAATGCGTCCTGCGTAGGGACGCATAGCACGGCTCCCGCTGTCCTCCCCGCCTCCTCACCTGTCACCCTCACCTAGCCTGGCACCTGGTGCACCCATGGGTGCCACCCTAGGTGAGGGTGACAGGTGCAGGCAGACGGGGAGAGACAGCGGAGCTGGCAGCTATACGTCCACACAGGACGCATCCTAAGGTATAGTAACCAGCTCATAAATGAGCCGGTTCTTTTTGTATTGAATCAAATGAATCGATTCATTTGCTTCAATACAAAAAGAACTGGATTATTTATGAGCCGGTTACTATACCTTAGGATAGTAACCGGCTCTTTAGTAGCCGGTTCTTTTTGTATTGAATCAAATGAATCGATTCATTTGATTCAATACAAAAAGAACCGGCTACTAAAGAGCCGGTTACTATACCTTAGGATGCGTCCTGTGCTGACGTATAGCTGCCAGCTCCGCTGTCTCTCCCCGTCTGCCTGCACTTGTCACCCTCACCTAGGGGGGCACCCATTGGTGCACCAGGTGCCAGGCTAGGTGAGGGTGACAGGTGAGGAGGCGGGGAGGACAGCGGGAGCCGTGCTATGCGTCCCTACGCAGGACGCATTGTAAGGTATAGTATTCTAATTGGCGTGGGAGATCTTCAATCAAGTTAATTGAAGATCGCAAGATAAGAGGATATTGTTATTCGTTGGATCATTTCCGAGGATATATTGGCGTGGGAACATTTTTTTAAAGGTACAGGTAAGTATTTGTGGTTAATTAAGATTATTAAAATACTTTTCTCGTGGTTGTGTTTTTATTTAATTTAACCCTTTGTTGAAATGGGGAAGGGGTACTTTGTACCCCTATACTCATTTCTCCTGGGAGGGAGGTGGGCATCTGGGGGTCCCCTTCTTAAAGGGGACTCCCAGATGCCACCATGAACCCCCCCCCCATGGAGTCGTCGCCCCCACCTCCTCCTGGGGCACCGGAGGTGGGGAAGAGACCCTTGTCCATGGATTGGACAAGGGCTCTGGGGGGGGAGGGGGAGGCTTGGCCGCCCCTCCCCCCCAGAGCCCCCCCATACCATGGACCATGCGGGCTGGCATAGCTCAGGGTGCGAAGCCCCAGTCGGCCGGGGCTCCGCATTCTGGCTATCCCAGCCTGCATGGGGGACAAGGGGTTACAGAGGCTTGGGAGGGGGGACCCCACGTCGTTTTTTTTTTATTTATTTCCCACACTCAGAACATTAAAAAAATTAAAAATTGATACCAAATTTAAAAAAAAAACGATGTGGGGTCCCCCCTCCCGAGCCCTTGTAACCCCTTGTCCCCCATGCAGGCTGGCATAGCCAGAATGCGGAGCCCCGGCCGACTGGGGCTTCGCACCCTGAGCTATACCAGCCCGCATGGTCCATGGTGTGGGGGGGCTCCGGGGGGGAGGGGCGGCCAAGCCTCCCCCCCGGAGCCCCTTGTCCAATCCATGGACAAGGGGCTCTTCTCCGCCTCCCTTGCCCCAGGTGGAGGCGGGGGGCGACAACTCCCTGGGGGGGGGGGGTTCATGGTGGCATCTGGGAGTCCCCTTTAAGAAGGGGACCCCCAGATGCCCACCCCCCTCCCAGGAGAAATGAGTATAGAGGTACAAAGTGCCCCTTACCCATTTCCACAAAGGGTTAAATGAAATAAAAACACAACCACGAGAAAAGTCCTTTAAAGGGAAGGTTTAAGCAAAATTAAAAAATGAGTTTCACTTACCTGGGGCTTCTATCAGCCCCATGCAGCCATCCTTTGCCCTCGTAGTCACTCACTGCTGCTCCAGTCCCCCGCTGACAGCTTGCCGACCTCGGAGGTCGGCGGGACGCATTGCATACATTTTTACGCATTCCCGCTAGTGCAGAAACATTAACACATACATTTTTACGCATTACTGGTTCAATGCGTAAAAATGTACGCATTGAACCAGTAATGCGTAAAAATGTATGTGTTAATGTTCCTGCACTAGCGGGAATGCGTAAAAATGTACGCAATGCGTCCCGCCGACCTCCGAGGTCGGCTAGCTGCCAACGGGGGACTGGAGCAGCAGTGAGTGACTACGAGGGCACAGGATGGCTGCATGGGGCTGATAGAAGCCCCAGGTAAGTAAAACTCATTTTTTTATTTTGCTTGGACATTCCCTTTAATGTTCTAAATTAACCACAAATACTTACCTGTACCTTTAAGAAAAAAATCCCACGTCAGTCAGGTCCCACGACAGTATCCTCCATCTTGCGATCTTCTGATACATCTTGATTTAAGATCTCCGCCGCCCCGACGCCACACACGCCGCCTCCGCCGCACTGCTCTTAGGTATACTTAGTATAGCTGAGAGTTGCGTCTATGCGTCTATATAGACGCATTAGCGCTAGCTGCCGCTGCCCTCCCTGCCTCCCCCCACCTGTCACCCTCACCCATGCTGGCACCCAATGCACCCATGGGTGCCAGCATGGGTGAGGGTGACAGGTGGGGGGAGGCAGGGAGGGCAGCGGCAGCTAGCGCTAATGCGTCTATATAGATGCATAGACGCAACTCTCAGCTATACTAAGTATAGCTGAGAACAAAAAGCATCTTTAAATTTTGGCTCCAAGGCTCCCCATTGGTTCCTTATCGATCAATGGGGATCCTCCTGATCCCCATTGGTCTGTTAAGGAACCAATGGGGCCATTGGAGCTAAAATTTAAAGATACTTTTTGCTCTTAGCTATACTAAGTATAGCTAAGAGCAGTGCGGCGGAGGCGGTGTATTTTCCAAACGGCAGCAAAGCAAGGGTTAAAACGATAAATATCGTTTGGGAGCAATACAAATATAAATGATAAATATTGTTTTTAAAGCCGGCGCCATTGTTTAGCTGTCAAAAACGAAAAATAACTAGCGATAGTGGTTCTCTATGGGGCGCCATTTTTTTAACTACGATAACTGGCGCCATTTTTAACGGACCCCGTTAGTGACACCCTCTCACTGGTGTCACTCTCGTTCTGTCCTTCCTACTCTCTGCCTGACTCCTCCTCCCCCGGGAGAGTCTAGGCCATCGGAAGGAACATACGGTTATGCAGTACACTCTACTGCTCCAGTACCTCCTCCTGAGGTGGCATTCTCATAGTACTACTGTTTCACCCAAACACTCGCTTATCTCAGGTGTTCAGAGGTTAGTAGATATATCTGATTATCGGTGATACTGCAGATCACCAATAATCGGGTATATTCTGTATTCTCGGTGATACTGCAGTTCACCGGTAATCAGACCCTCTCTGTTACACCGATCGTTACAGTTAATAGTTAGTTACTGACTGTACAGGCCAGCATCCGTTGTGATCTGTGACGGTCATCTGCTCGACCCTATTGATTGATTGCGTCCGACCAGAGGCGGCCTTAGAGTATGCGGGGCCTGGGGCGAGTGTCACATGCGGAGCCTAGAGCCATAAGTGTAGGCCATATACCGTATCGCCACGTTCATGGGCTTGTCCGCCTTTAATGCAGTATTCCTTATTATTATTATTTTCTGAAAACAATTATGTCAGGTAAAGGCCACGAAGCCAACCAATATAAAAACAAACATTTGCATGGTGGTTTTAAGTGTGGGGGTGGGGGAGCTCATGCTTCAATTAATTTGGAAATTCTAAGGTTCATGTTTCACAAAATTCACATTGTTGTAGTAACTTTTGTCTTGCAAAATTCAGCAAATTCAACAATCATGAGGCCCCCAACAAGACAAATTCAGCAATCATGAGGCCCCCAACAAGACAAATTCAGCAATCATGAGGCCCCCAACAAGACAAATTCAGCAATCATGAGGCCCCAAACAAGACAAATTCAGCGATCTTGAGGCCCCCAACAAATCATGAGGCCCCCAACAAGACAAATTTAGCAATCATGAGGCCCCCAACAAAACAAATTCAGCTATCATGAGGCCCCCAACAACACAAATTCAGCAATCATGAGGCCCCCAACAAGACAAATTCAGTAACCATGAGGCCCCCAACAAGACAAATTCAGCAGTCATGAGGCACATAAATAGACAGCATTTCACATAAATAGGCAGAATGCCCCCTTAATATTGTAGACACCTCTCACCTGGCAGCAGTTCCCCAAAATACACTCAATCCGACAGCAGTGGTTCCCCAAATATAGGTAGCCCCAGGTCTATAGGTGTCCACAGAATAGGTGGCCAGCAGTAGAGATGTCCCCAGAATAGGTGGCCAGCGGTATAAATGTCCCCAGAACAGGTAGCCAGGGGTACAGATGTCCACAGAACAGGTAGCCAGGGGTACAGATGTCCACAGAACAGGTAGCCAGAGGTATATGTGCCCAGTATATGTAGCCAGGGGGTATATGCCCCCAGTATATGTAGCCAGGGGGTATATGCCCCCAGTATATGTAGCCAGGGGGTATATGCCCCCAGTATATGTAGCCAGGGGGTATATGGCCCCAGTATATGTAGCCAGGGGTATATGCGCCCAGTATATGTAGCCAGGGGTATATGCGCCCAGTATATGTAGCCAGGGGTATATGCGCCCAGTATATGTAGCCAGGGGTATATGCGCCCAGTATATGTAGGCAGGGGTATATGCGCCCAGTATATGTAGGCAGGGGTATATGCGCCCAGTATATGTAGGCAGGGGTATATGCGCCCAGTATATGTAGGCAGGGGTATATGCGCCCAGTATATGTAGACAGGGGTATACGCGCCCAGTATATGTAGCCAGGGGGTATATGCGCCCAGTATATGTAGCCAGGGGGTATATGAGCCCAGTATATGTAGCCAGGGGGTATATGAGCCCAGTATATGTAGCCAGGGGGTATATGAGCCCAGTATATGTAGCCAGGGGGTATATGAGCCCAGTATATGTAGCCAGGGGGTATATGAGCCCAGTATATGTAGCCAGGGGGTATATGAGCCCAGTATATGTAGCCAGGGGGTATATGTGCCCAGTATATGTAGCCAGGGGGTATATGTGGCCAGTATATGTAGCCAGGGGGTATATGTGCCCAGTATATGTAGCCAGGGGGTATATGAGCCCAGTATATGTAGCCAGGGGGTATATGAGCCCAGTATATGTAGCCAGGGGGTATATGAGCCCAGTATATGTAGCCAGGGGGTATATGCGCCCAGTATATGTAGCCAGGGGGTATATGCGCCCAGTATATGTAGCCAGGGGGTATATGCGCCCAGTATATGTAGCCAGGGGGTATATGAGCCCAGTATATGTAGCCAGGGGGTATATGAGCCCAGTATATGTAGCCAGGGGGTATATGAGCCCAGTATATGTAGCCAGGGGGTATATGAGCCCAGTATATGTAGCCAGGGGGTATATGAGCCCAGTATATGTAGCCAGGGGTATATGAGACCAGTATATGTAGCCAGGGGGTATTTGTGCCCAGTATATGTAGCCAGGGGGTATATGTGGCCAGTATATGTAGCTAGGGGGTATATGAGCCCAGTATATGTAGCCAGGGGGTATATGAGCCCAGTATATGTAGCCAGGGGGTATATGTGCCCAGTATATGTAGCCAGGGGGTATATGTGGCCAGTATATGTAGCCAGGGGGTATATGTGCCCATTATATGTAGCCAGGGGGTATATGAGCCCAGTATATGTAGCCAGGGGGTATATGAGCCCAGTATATGTAGCCAGGGGGTATATGAGCCCAGTATATGTAGCCAGGGGGTATATGAGCCCAGTATATGTAGCCAGGGGGTATATGCGCCCAGTATATGTAGCCAGGGGGTATATGCGCCCAGTATATGTAGCCAGGGGGTATATGCGCCCAGTATATGTAGTCAGGGGGTATATGCTGCGCCCAGTATATGTAGTCAGGGGGTATATGCGCCCAGTATATGTAGCCAGGGGTATATGCGCCCAGTATATGTAGTCAGGTGTAGGCAGCGGGGACTTGGGAGTGGGACTGACTGAGCTATGAAAGAATCCTACCGGCTACCGGACCGTCTGCTCTGCCTCTGAAATATGTTCGGCCGGGCCAGTCCAACGGCTCAGTCAGTGAGTCTCTGACTCTCTGTGTCAGTCCGGGACCGGGGTCGGCTCTTCAGGTCGGGCTGCCGCGGGGAGTGCTCTCGGCACATGCATATGACGTCATTCGTGACGTCACTCGCAAAGCTCACACCCAGCAGCCGGGCAGACAGAGGAACAGTCACGCAGCGCACCGCCGGATGCCGATGTGAGCTCCACTGCCTCCACATACAGGAAGCCTGAGGGCTGGGGCTTGGGCTTTCAGGTGACAGGTCAGTGAGCGATCGGCGGCCAGTGGCGGTGCGCGGGGCCTCTTGAAGCGCGGGGCCTGGGGCGATTGCCACACTTGTCCCCCCCCCAAAGGCCGGCTCTGCGTCCGACCGTGTGTGATCGACTTAAATTGTCACTCACTGTTATTGTGTAGTACACTAGGGATTTATAGTTAGTTGCGTACTACTACCTAGCACTACTACTACTACTACTACTACTCGTTTACTTAATTTCTACTGTTAGTCTGTGAGTTTATTAGCTTCTATACTGTGTAATAGTTACTTCACAGGCCAGCATCCGTTGTGATCTGTGACTGTCAACTGCCCGACCATATTGATTGATTGCGTCCGACCGTGTGTGACCGACTTTAATTGTCACTGTCTGTCACACGAGTTAGTTAGTGACTACTGTAGACTACACTACTGTTAATAGTACTATTTCTATTTAAATAAAAAGAAAAAAAAACTTTCATTTTTTGTTGTCACTCAGTCACCACCAGTCACCACCAACTCAGACTCTTTATTAAAGTTTACACCCTTTCCCGCCTTTTTCTATGCATATATAATTTTTTCTTATTGTATTTGTATAATTGTACAATGACTGGCAGAGGTAGATGGCGAGGCACCAGCAGGAGAGGCAGCGCCATTGCAGCAGCCACTGCCAGCACCAGCAGGTCTGTGACTGGTCCGCCGCCAGCCACTGACTGCAGAGTTGTGGAGGAGGGAGCAGAGGCACAACAGCAGTGTGTTGCGCCCATCTTTGAGACGGGTCGTCGCGTCCGGCCCATTTTGGACAGTCAGGTGGCGGCTGTGGTGGAAATGATGGCGGAGCAGCAAGCCACCATTTCCAGCCAGACCTCCAGCACCAGTGAGACCAATGCCACCACCACCAGCACTCCGGTCCACAGCAGGCCTCCACCACCGCTTGAGGTCATGACGACCCCAGCAACCAGCTTGCCCTCAGTGAGCTCTTTCTTCACCCCAGGGACTGCGAGCGTTTACAGGGATGTTTTGGAGCAGTTTGAGGTGGACATGACGGGGACATGCAAGGAGGAGGAGGAGTTAGAGGTGGAGCAGTTTGTTGTTGGCGCTGAGGAGGAGGGGCATGATGCAGGGGATGTTGGGGTAGAGGAGTTGGTTGAGGCGGGCTCAGAGGAGATGTTTGGGGATGATGATGATGTGCTGCTGGATCCTTCCTATGTGCCACCAGTACCACCAGCACAGTTGGTTGAAGACAGCTCATCATCGGAGGAGGAGGTGTCTCTGGAGCAGAGGCGCGGCAGCAGCAAGGCGGCCAGCACAGGGCGTGGAAGGCAGGAGCCACAGTCTGCTGCTTCATCCGCTACCACCACCTGCAGCTAACCAACAAGCAAACAGAAAAAACCACAACCCTCCAAGGGTAAAAAAAATCCCCAGCCCTCAAGCTCAAAGGGCAAGCTGAAATCCCCAGCCTGGCGGTTCTTCACTACGTGCGAAGATGACAAGACCCATGCAATTTGCCATGCTTGCGGTGTCAGTCTGAGTAGAGGTTGCGATCTCAACAAGTTGAGTACCTCGTGCCTGCAGACCCACTTAGAGACCAGACATTTCCATGAGTACAGTGAGTTTGTGAAGCTGAAGGACAGTGGCGCAGGCAGTGGTCAGAACCAGACCGCCACTGCACAGACTTCAGCAGCAGCATCCCACCCTTCTACCCATCCAGCAGAAGCAGCAGCAGGAGCACAGTAGCAAGTCATTCCCCCCCCCCTCCCCGGGCAGCCAGTCCTCAGTGGCCTCATCAGCTCCCTCCACAGTGGCCTCCTCTTCCTCCCGTGCAGGCAAACGCCGCCAGACCCTGCTCAGCGAGTCGTTCCCCAGTGTGACCAAGATGCTGCCTCCCACCAACAGGCGCATCTGGGTGCTGAATGGGTTGCTTGCCCAGGCCATGTGCTCCCAGCTTCTGTCATGCTCGTTTGTGCAGGAGGGGAGTGACATGAGCGCGCTGCTGCAGTTTGGGATCCCGGAGTGGCATGTCCCCAGCCGCCACTATTTCATCCGCACGGCGATCCCAGCACTGCACCGCTTTGCTATGGCGAACGTGGGCCGCGCGGTTGATCATGCCGTGAATGCGCAGATCCACGTCACCATTGATTCGTGGAGCAGCCGTTTTGGGACAGACTGCCACCTGTCCTTCACGGCCCACTGGGTCAGCCTGGTGGAATGCGCTAGCGAGGAAGCTGCAGGTCCATCCTCGGGCGCATCAGTGGCAGCAGCAGCACCAGTCGCCCACTATGTGGTGCCACCATGTGGGGTCAGGGGAGAAGCAGCAGCTCCCGCCGCCAAGCGACCTGGCCTCAACAGCAGCGTGAAGGCCCGCCATTGCCAAGCGCTGCTGGAGATGGAAAGCCTGGGGAAGAACAGTCTGACCGCAGCCAACGTGCTCCGCTACCTGAGGGAGCAGGAGAAGATGTGGCTGACCCCCAGAGGCCTCTGAGTTGGATTGGTGGTGTCCGGCAATGCGGCCAACATGCTGGCTGCCATCAGCAGAGGAGACTTGACCCACGTCCCCTGCTTGGCCCACGTCCTCAACCTGGTGGTGCAGAAGTTCATGCGCACCTACCAGAGGATGGAGGAGCTGTTGGAAGCGGCACAGAAAATTGTGCGCACTTTCCGCTGCTTAGCTGCTGTCACAGCAAACCTGGCAGACATCCAGCAGCGCGAGGGCCTGCCACGACACCGCCTTGTCATCGATGTGCCAACTCACTGGAACTTCACCCTGGCAATTTTGGAGCGGCTGGTTGAGCAGAGGAGGGCTGTCAACTGCCACATCATCGAGGGCACTCTCGCCGGCACCACCAAACTCCAGCTCCTCTCCAACGCACATTGGGGGCAGATGCAGAAGGTCTGCTTGGTGTTGGCTCCCTTCCTGCAGGGAACCAACCTGGTCAGCGAGGAATGGGCATCCCTCTGTCAGTGGGTGCCCTTTGTTTGTCTGCTGGACAGGGCACTTGGCAATTTGGTGGATTTGGGAGAGGAGGCCCTGAACCAGCTGGAACAGCAGCCACCTGCGCAGTCCACTGCTGCGCAGGTATTTGAGTCCTTGAAGGAGGATGAGTAGGAGTTGGAGGTGCTGGACATTGCTGATGAGGGGGAACAGCAGAGCGCAGCTGCAGTGGTGCGAGAGTGGAGAGAGGAGGAAGAGGCTCAGAGGCCAGAGGAGGAGGAAGACAGCTTTGACCATGAGCAGCGAACAAGGGAGTTGCAGGAGATCCTTGTTCGGCGATTGGAGGAAGCCTTCCCCCAGCCTTCCACCCCCTCTGTCCCTATCCAGCCAGCACAGCAGCTGGTGCCTGCGGCCAGCAGCAGCGTCAGGCGCCCATGGTCACCGAGAAGCGATCTCGTCTGTCCACAGAGGGCGTGGACAGACTGACATTTTTTGAAGATCAACCAGGCCTGGATTGAAGGCACGTTTCAGGCACCTGTTTCATGCACCTGCTCGCTCTGCACAGAGGAGGGGAGTCCAGGCATGAAGAGCTTGCCCAGACAGCTTGTAGCAGCCAGTGATCTGGATATCTGTCCTTTTTGCCTTCCTACTCTCTCCCTGGTCTTCTGTTTCTGGAGAGAATGCGTTAGGTATTTTTTTCTGACTTAAGGATCACTTTAAAAGGTCCGTGACAAACCACTCCCACTTTTAGACCACAACCCTCATGCCACACCCACAAGCCGGTATTTTTTTACCCTAAAGGTGGCAACCCTAGACAGCAGAGATGCAGGGAGACAGGTGCAGAGAGACAGCGGAGGTGCAGAGAGACAGTGGAGAGGCGTGGAGACAGCAGGGAGGCAGGGAGACAGCAAAGAGGCAGAGAGACAACAGAAAGGCATAGCTCACAGGGGAACAGCAGAGAGGCAGAGAGACAGTGGAGAGGCAGAGTGACAGCAGAAAGGCATAGCTCACAGGGAGACAGCAGAGAGGCATGGAGACAGCGGAGAGGCATTGAGATGCAGAGAGATAAGATTAGGATAGTGCGATAGGTTGGATTACAAGTGGGTCCCAGTTTAGGATAACAAAAATGTGCTTTCCTAAAACAGAAAGAATTTGCGATAATTCAGGTTGGAGTGAGCTCGAGATGTCTCCCAGAGCACCACTGCTGAATATATGCAAATTAACCATTGTACCCTTAGAAGCTAAACACACCTCCAGAACCGCTGGAATGCAATGATGCGTCAGCTTGTTAAATTGTACAGAGCCATAATAATCCAACATGCAGTTTAGGATAACAATGCATGTATCAAACGTCATAATAAGTTGCAAATTGCTAATGAGAGTTGGTAGAGCTAGAGAAATAAGACGAGAGGGGTAGAGTTTAGGGCAATTAAAGATATTGATACCAATGGGGGTAATAATGATGATAAAAAAGCTATAAAGTTATGACTCTGAGGTTGCTGATAGGTGTATCACGTTACAATGAGAAAGTTATCAGATAGGTATCATTTAGCTGGATCATAGAGATACTAAACAATAGCAACATATTATAACTTAGTCGAGTGGGAAACAATGGGATAGCAGGTAGTCTATCCATAGTGCCCATGTGTTGTAGAACTTGTCTCCTTTAAGAGCTTTCAGAGCTATCAGTTCCTCAACTTCATAGGTGTGGTTAATTTTTTCAAACCATAGTTTAAGTGTAGGGGGTTTCCACAATAAGGGGATACATGCCTTGGCAGCATTAAGCAAGTGACACGATAGGGATGACCGGTATTGGTGCAAGGAGCCTTGACCCATGTGCAACAAAAACTGGTCTGGCAGTAAATTACAAGAGTTGTGGTTTTCTTAAGGTAAGTTTGCACATCTAGCCAGAACCCCCTGATCCTGTCACATGTCCACCATATATGAAGCAGATCACCCACCTCTGAGTTACAGTGTTGGGCGAACACCTAGATGTTCGGGTTCGCGAACGTTCGCCGAACATCGCCGCGATGTTCGGGTGTTCGCGCCGAACTCCGAACATAATGGAAGTCAATGGGGACCCGAACTTTCGTGCTTTGTAAAGCTTCCTTACATGCTACATACCCCAAATTAGCAGGGTATGTGCACCTTGGGAGTGGGTACAAGAGGAAAAAAATATTTGAAAAAGAGCTTATAGTTTTTGAGAAAATTGATTGTAAAGTTTCAAAGGAAAAACTGTCTTTTAAATGTGGAAAATGTCATGTTTCTTTGCACAGGTAACATGCTTTTTGTCGCCATGCAGTCATAAATGTAATACAGAGAAGAGGTTCCAGGAAAAGGGACCGGTAACGCTAACCCAGCAGCAGCAGCACACGTGATGGAACAGGAGCAGGCGCAGGAGGAGAAGGCCATGCTTTTTGAGACACAACAACCCAGGCCTTGCATGAGGACAAGAAGCGTGCGGATAGCATGCTTTTTACCGCCATGCAGTCATAAATGTAATAAAGATAAGAGGTTCAATAAACAGGGACCGGGCGTCAACGCTAACCCAGCAGCAGCAGACGTGATGGAACAGGAGGAGGCGCAGGAGGAGAAGGCCACGCTTTCAGGTGCAACTCAGGCCTTGCATGAGGACAAAAAAATGTGTGCGCAAAGCAATGCAATGAGTAGTTTTCAGGACACAATGGGCTATTCGGAGGAGCTATTCCCACCCCCACAATCTTCTACCTGTGAAAGGTCAATGGAACAGCCACAAATGTTGTGCCCGGATTCACAACCTTTTTCTGTGGAAAATGCACCTCGCACTGAAATGCAAGGCGAGGCCGAGGATGAACATGACGTCAACAACTCAACATGACGCAAAATGGGGGCGGAACAGAAAGCTGCTTTCAATGTTTTGAAGGCCTTAATTGCCTCCGGTGGCCAGTTAGATGCATCATTCATCACACCCAAATCCCAGAGCAATGTGTGCAGGAATTTGAATCTCAGGAGGTGTACCGAGATCATCTGGACAAGTGACCAAGTGACAAGTGACAAAGTGACCAGTGACAAAGTGACAAAGTGACAAAATGACAAAGTGACAAAATGACAAAGTGACAAGTGACAAAGTGAGAAGTGACAAGTGACAAAGTGACAAGTGACAAAATGACAAAGTGACAAGTGACAAAGTGAGAAGTGACAAGTGACAAGTGACAAAATGACAAAGTGACAAGTGACAAAGTGACCAGTGACAAAGTGACAACTGACAAAGTGACAAAATGACAAAGTGACAAAGTGACAAAGTGACAAAGTGACAAAGTGACCAGTGACAAAGTGACAACTGAGAGGTTGTTCTGGGGAGCTCCACTGCACTCAGTCGCATATGAGGAGAGGTCTCGTCGGGACTGCTGATCCTCCTCAGCTTGCTCAAAGCCTTGAGGGTTCCTGAAGATCCTCTGCTTGGAGTTCGCCGGGGTTCAGCTTGGTGTCGGGGTCGGCGGCGTCCTCCTCACTCCAACGTGGCAGATCTTCTGTTGAAGGAAAAAAAAAAAAACATTGTTAAAAGTCCAGTACCGCTTCTGAAGGACTCACCAAGAGATGCAGGAGCGCTTCAATCTAGCGCACCATCGCTCGCTGGGTGATGTCCCTGCCTACGCGCTGGAATTCTACGCTGCACATGCTAGCACGCTTTTGCGCAGTGCCGAGGCGCATTCCAGCAGCTAGTAGCTACCAAGCTTCTGTGGATCTGATTGGGCCACCATGTTGGATCTCTGCCAAGTCCTCCAAAATTTTGAGCAATCCACGTTGCGTGACTGAGCAGTGACAACTCTACAGTCAGCATTACAATACCACTGCTGTGTTTACTGAAGAAATCAATGTTGAAGATGGAAACCGCTGGCATGATGCAAGTGGGGGATTCTGAAGATGAAAACGATCAGCGTGATGATACCAACATCAGGCAACCTGCCTCAGGAAATGCTGGTCCCAGCTATGACAAAGAACAGGACGAGGAACAGCTGGAGTTGGAGCAGGAATTGGATGCCCCCACTGCCGAGGGACAGAGCGGTGCACGTTGGACTTCCACAATTTAGCGGGAAAGGACAGCAGAAGAGGAAGAAAGTGATGCTGGTGACGAATATGGTGCATCACAACAATCACAACGCTTACAAGAACATGAAGACAGAGGAGTCTGGCAGGACTCTCTGGCACACATGGCTCAATTCATGCTAGACTGCATTGAACGCGGCCCGCGCATTATTCACTATTCATTATTATTCATTATTCTGGAATCTGGACAACACCAATTAAGCTGAGTACACACGTACGATAACGATCGTTCAAAAACGAACGATAACGACAATTGGACCGATAATCGTGCGCTCCAAATTTTCCAACGATCGTTTTTTGGGACGATAACGACCGTTATCGTTCAATCCGACCGATCCAACCCGGCGGATTTTTTCGAAAGATAATCGTTCAATCGTTGCAGTGTGTACAAAGATCGTCCGATAACGCATGTTCTTATTGCCTGTCATAACGTCACTTCCGTTTGCGCACGCATTTTTTAATCGTTCGTCGTTCAGTACTTTATACTTATATCGTTCACGTGTGTACACAATCGTTCATTACGAACGATGTTTTCCGTCTAATTTGAATATCGTGTAAACGTCACGAATCGTTCGTAACGAACGATCTTTATCGGACGTGTATACGAACCTTTACTGGGTTTATACCCAGTTTATACAAACACAATGTTAAAAAACTGATTGAAGAAAGTGTCAGACAGGTCAAAAATGGAACAATTCCAGCAGGCCCTTGAGGATGGAGACTTTAGAGAGGAGATTGACATCCTCCTCCTTCTCTAGCCAGTTGTACGCCGACAGACTGACTTCAGCAAACCCAGGAGGACCAGAAGGGCAGCAAAGAACACAAGCTGCTGCTAGTGCCGAAAAGGGAATGGTATTGGCAGTGTCCTTGGAGTGGGAACATTTTCTGACACCCATGCAGCAGCCCACAGAACAGCAATCGGGCAGTTCCACGTCCTCCAACACCAATCGCCTGGAGAAGATGGTCAAGGTCCAGGACTACATGTCAGATGGCGTAGCTGTGTTGAACAATCCATCTGCAGACAGACGGTGAGTGTGACAGGCAGCACAGAAGGACCATGGCAACTCACTCAGAGTACCACAGTTTGATAGTGCTGCCCAAAAAATTATATGGATCCGTGGACCCGGGCACTGCGGGCAGTACTGGGAAGTGGGAACGCAGATTTTAGTACCTAAACACACGATACAACATGTTTTCCGGGGTCGGACTCTGAGGCACATACAGATGGTCCCGATCATCATCCTCATCATACAACTCTTCTCCTGAGTCTGACCCACCCACCACCTCTGCCACCCCAACATCCCCAGACACAGACCCCTCATCGTCCTCAACATTAACTTGGGATGCTGGCCTGAGCCAGACCTCCTCCTCCACATCAGGCCCCATCATCTCCTCAATGGCAGCCCTCATTAATCGTTCTGGCGACGGACCGATGGACACAACATTCTCCTCCGGAGAGGGCTGCTGCTGACCACTGGCTGCTGGGGTGGATGTTATAGCTTGCGTGGGGCGTTGGCTGTTGCTGTTGTTGGGAGTGCTGCTCACAGCGGAGGTCTCTGAGGAACTCATGGTGAGCTCATATAGTGGTTGGCGGTGAGTGGAGTATTACTGATCCCAGCAATATACACACTGACTGGCAGAGTACGCAATGCTATATAGTCTGGCTGAGCGGTGTACACAGAGTGGCAGTACACACAATGCTATATAGTCTGGCTGAGCCGTGTACACAGAGTGGCAGTACACACAATGCTATATAGTCTGGCTGAGCGGTGTACACAGAGTGGCAGCACACACAATGCTATATAGTCTGGCTGAGCCGTGTACACAGAGTGGCAGTACACACAATGCTATATAGTCTGGCTGAGCCGTGTACACAGAGTGGCAGTACACACAATGCTATATAGTCTGGCTGAGCCGTGTACACAGAGTGTCAGTAAACAATGCTATATATAGCGTGGCTGAGCGAGGTACACAGTGGCAGTACACACAATGCTATATAGTCTGGCTGAGCGGTGTACACAGAGTGTCAGTAAACAATGGTATATAGTCTGGCTGAGCGGTGTACACAGAGTGGCAGTAAACACAATGCTATCTATAGCGTGGCTGAGCGAGGTACACAGTGGCAGTACACACAATGCTATATAGTCAGGCTAAGCCGTGTACACAGAGTGTCAGAAAACACAATGCTATATATAGCGTGGCTGAGCGAGGTGCACAGTGGCAGTACACACAATGCTATATAGCCAGGCTAAGCCGTGTACACAGAGTGTCAGAAAACACAAAGCGAGCGGTGTACTACTGTTCCCAGCAGCGACACACAATGACTGGGGGGGACCCTGGCTAGCGTGGCTGGAGCGCGAACTACCCTGCCTGCCTACCCAAAGCTAAACCCACAGAGAAATGGCGGAGATATGACGTGGTTCGGGTATTTATTTACCCGAACCACGTGACCGTTCGGCCAATCAGAGCGCGTTCGGGCCCGAACCACGTGACCCGTTCGGCCAATCACAGCGCTAGCCGAACGTTCGGGGAACGTTCGGCCATGCGCTCTTAGTTCGGCCATGTGGCCGAACGGTTTGGCCGAGCACCGTCAGGTGTTCGGCCGAACTCGAACATCACCCGAACAGGGTGATGTTCTGCAGAACCCGAACAGTGGCGAACACTGTTCGCCCAACAGTAAGTTACACCTCCAGCACATATTGGAAGCAGAGCTAAACATACTATGTAAAACGTCTGGTGTTCTGTACCACCAAGAGAGCAATTTAAAATTGCATTCCTGTGTGACAACATTCAATGAGCTCTTGAACGCAAGGGTACAAACTCTGGACCAATCATCATCCAAGTATTGTTTACTTAGGATCCTCACCCAGTTTTCTTTTAATAAGAATTTGGGTTTTTTGGGAATTGTCAATGATAGTCTTGTAGAAGCGAGATAAAAGGTGTCTTTGGGGGGTAGCTTGTATACAGAGGGTTTCAAAAGAAGTAAGTGATCGTGACATAACACCTTTTTTGGCCAGCTGTTGTAAGTAGCTTCTAATTTGCAAGTAGGCCCAGAATGGAATAGACTCAGGGGAGTCAGCACTCAATGTAGAGTAGGCAGGAAGAGTCCCATCATCCATCAGTTCTCCAGCTAACAGATTAGGAGACCCCAGCAAAGAGGACAGAAATTTTGGGTGTTGATCTGAGGGGAAAATCGGAATTGTGGCGCAAGGAGGAGAGAGGACCTGGGATAGTGGAGATAGAGGTCTCTCTACATATGGTTTTAAAACCTTTCAAAGTTGTTTCTATCAGGGGGTGTAGGTGTATTTCTGAATCCGCTTTAAGAAGGGTCAGAGTGGCCAGGCTCCAAGGTTGCCAAAGAATCGGTTTGGAAAAAAATTCATTTTCCAGCCGTACCCAGTCTTTAGATTCTGAGTTACAATGCCAATCTGCGATTCTACAGAGAATTGCTGCCTCATAGTAAAATCAGAAATCCGGAAGACCCAGTCCACCTCTATATTTTGGATAACATAGCTTGGTTTTTTTGAGTCTTGAAGGTTTCGATCCCCAGACAAATCTGTATACCACCAATTCTAATTCCTTGATTCATGTTTTACTAAGTTGGATTGGGAGGGCCTGGAAGAGGTATAGCACTCGTGGGAGAGTTGTCATATTTACGCTAGCTATTCTCCCTAACCAGGAGAGGGGTTTATCACCCCATTTTCCTAAGTCTCGTTTAATTGATGCAAAAAGTGGAAGATAATTTTCTTTGAACAGATCTGATATTTTCTTAGTTATCTGAATGCCTAAATAGGTAAATTTGTGGGTTTCCCATTTGAATGGGAAGTTCTGCTGGCATTGTGTAACGATCGGTGTAACACACAGAGGGTCTGATTACCGGTGATCTGCAGTATCACCGAGAATGCAGAATATACCCGATTATTGACGATCTGCAGTTTCACCGATAATCAGATATATCTACTAACCTCTGGACACCTGAGATGAGAATGTTTGGTGCAACAGTAATACTTTGAGGAAAGCACCCGGAGAATGGGAGCAAGACAGTAGGATCTACTGTAAAGGGTTAGCTTCCTTCCACAAGCCTGCTGCTCCCCAAGGGGCAGAGCCAGGCTGAGACAGTGGGAAGAACAGAACGTGAGTGACACCAGTGGAGGAGTGTCACTGACAGATCTGTGAACTATCTCCTAACAGGGGAGATAGTTCTCGAGGTCGGACAAGCCAGGTCGTAAACACACGGACAGATAAAGTACAGAGACAGTAGGCAGATACAGAATCCAGAGACTAGCCAGGTTTCGGCAACAGAGAATCAGAAAGACAAGGTACAAAATCAGAGATCAGAAGAATGGTCAGGAATGCAGAAAGTCATAACAGATAATCAACAATGCCTAAGCTTGAGTGTGAGCTCCAAGATTCTCACACTCCAGGACTAACTAGATAAAACAAGTAATACAGATGGTACAGAATTCCTAGACTAAGGTGTGAGTTCCGTGGCCGTCAACACCTTGGAAACTGGTCTAGATAACAATACAGATAGTAACAGAATTCCTAGGCTAAGGTGTGAGTTCTGTGATCATCAACACCTTTGGAAACTGACTAATACACACAGATACTGACAAGGTCTGAGTGCTACCACGTAGTGATCGCAACGCCAGACACCAGAGAAATGACCAGCACCCAGTATATATACACCAGCGCTCTCCAGTGCCTGCCCTAAGTGCTGGACCAATGAAAGTTGCTGCAATTGTCAGCTGACCGGCCTGGTCAGCTGACCCTCCTCTGACTGCCATAAAGGCCCTGCCTCTCTGCGCGCGCGCGCGCGTCCTCCTAAACCAGTGTGGACTATCAGTCCCAGCCACACCAGTCATGTGTTGTAATGTTGCTGCTGTATTAGATGCGGAATCCGCCGCCACGCTGTCTGGGCGTGCAGCGTTTCCTCCGCATTCCGCCTTACTGAGAGAAGCAGGCCTATGCGAGCAACTAGCCGCATTGGACGCGGAATCCGCCGTCCTGTAAGTTAGAGCATGCGGCGGTTTCTCCGCGCTCCGACTGCGCCCCAACTTCCATGTCAAACGCGGAATCAGCCGCCTCACCCTGAGTATTGGCGGCGGCTTTTCCGCGTTTTCTCACAGTACCCCCCAGAGGAGTGGACTCCGGACAACTCCTACCAGGTTTCTCAGGATATCGAGTGTGGAACTCCCTTCTCAATTTGTCCGCATGCATGCGACACTCAGGTACCCATGTTCTCTCCTCTATACCATACCCCCTCCAGTGAACCAGATATTGTAGTGAATTCTGCACTACTCGTGAATCTAAAATTTTCTCTACTTCATACTCAGGTTGGTCGTCTACCATCACAGGAGGAGGAGGATTGGTACCCACATGGACTGCTGGCTTAAGCAGGGATACATGAAAAGATCTTACACCACACATGCTAGCAGGAAGATCGACGGCATAAAGAGACACTGAAGCGAAAAAAATGATGATATTATGATTTGTATGTGTAGTACAGCTAAGAAATAAAACATTAAGATCAGATACATCAGTCTAATTGTTTCCAGTACAGGAAGAGTTAAGAAACTCCAGTTGTTATCTCTATGCAAACAAGCCATTAAGCTCTCCGACTAAGTTAGTCGTGGAGAGGGCTGTTATCTGACTTTTATTATCTCAACTGTAAGTGAATTGTTTACTTTTTCTCTGCTAGAGGAGAGGTCATTACTTCACAGACTGCTCTGAAAGAATCATTTTGAATGCTGAGTGTTGTGTAATCTGCACATATTATAGAATAAGGGGAGGGGGGACACCAAGAGCCCAATAGTGTGATATTGTATAGATGATAATTAATAATGAGTAATATAACAATTTAAAGAGAGTCTGAAGCGAGAATAAATCTCGCTTCAGACCTCATAAATAGCAGGGGCATGGGTGCCCCTGCTAAAACGCCGCTATAGCGCGGCTTAACGGGGGTCCCTTCACCCCCAAATCCCCCTCGATACACCGGGGGAGCGCTTCCTGGTTGGGGCAGGCTAACCGCCGCAGCCCTGCCCCACGCGCGTCTGTCAGCGCGTATCTCCGCCTCTCCCCCGCCCCTCTCAGTCTTCCTTCACTGAGAGGGGCGGGGGAGAGGCGGCGATGCGCCGCTGACAGACGCGACTGGAGGCAGGGCTGCAGCCGTTAGCCCTGCCTCCAGGAAGAGACAGCCAGCGACTTTTTCTACGACACACTTTTGCGGGGGGTGGGTTGGGGGTGAAGGGACCCCCGTTTAGCCGCGGGATAGCGGCGTTTTAGCAGGGGCACACGTGCCCCTGCTATTTATGAGCTCTGAAGCGAGATTTATTCTCGCTTCAGAGTCTCTTTAATACTCACAAACCAGGGTTACCATTAGGCAACCACTGTGAAGGCAGGTGGGGAGATTAACCTGACCCCACTCAGGATTAAAAGTCGCTCTCTGTAGATGGGAAGAAGATGGGTACAACCCTCCACCAAGGGTGGACTTAGCAATATGTAGAAGCTTTCCAGAGGCGCCAATAGAATAAAAGTCACTTAAACGAGCTTAAAACCGATGGGGCAGTGGTGGGCCTATCCCATCCATGCGGACAAAGCAAACAAAGGAAGGATTGTGGCATCAACAGTCAAACAACAATTTATTTATACTCCACAGTAAAAATAGGCAACGCGTTTCACGGGCTCAATCCCGCTTCATCAGGCCAATGAAAAAGGAGCATACAGCTGAAAACAAAGTGTCAGAGGACATAGTGTAAGGCAGGTTTTGTGAGTATCGCTCATGTTCACAAACAATTCAATGTCAAAACATAACTATATGAACATCAAAACATATTCAGAGGTACTTATTATGCAACACTCTTAAATCATGCAATTCTATGCAAAGTGATTTTATGCAGAACATTTTCATGTAGAAAACTCAGGATTTAGCCTATTAGCTCTACTGGCCACTGTATTCCTTTTGCTTTTCATGCAACAGTTATAAATAGAGGTACATTTGATCAGGTGAATAAATGCATGTAAATTAATATGTTCCTTAATGGGATCAAGTGGTATATAATAATAAATGGGAGCTACCTGTTGATTCAGTATTGGGTCTAAATTTAAAGAAAGACGGGGAGGGCAAACGTGTCACCAAGAGAGGTAAAAACTTATTTACAGCTAAAAGGACAAAGAGTAAAAATATATAGAGTAAAAATATGGAGTAAAAATACAGAACAAAAATATAAAGTAAAAAATATATATATATACATATTATTATCTATAGAATATAGGGTAAACATATGTATTATTACCAGGATGAGGACGAGGTCAATCAAAGTATAATAGTACTAGAAATGGTAGTGATAATGATCTCTGTTAAACAATAAAACAATAGAACAATAAGACAATCAAACAACAGACCAGCGTTGCCTGAACACTGGCTTACCTTAACAGCATCAAAACCACACTGAGCGCCTCTGTAATCACATAGAATGCTCCAGTGTCTTAAGAAGGGGGAGTGTAAGCTTTTCCACCAATCAGCAACTGCCATGTGGAACGTATGATGTCATTGCTGTGGGGCGGAGTAGAGATGGAAAAGTACCAAGTGTGAAAACTTACACACTGGCGTGATGGCTGCTGCCTATAGTGGCTACATAGTGTAATGGTCAAGGGCTCTGCCTCCAACACAGGCGACCCAGGTTCAAATCCCGGCACAGTAAGCCAGCACCCAATTTAGTTTTTGGACATCAGTAATAATGAGGTAAACAAACATTTTGGAGTGTGAGGGAGATAACGTGGTAATAAAAAGTTTATAAAAAATATGTGTAAATAATAATAATAATAATAATAATAAAAATGTATATATATATAAAAATAATAATAATAAATAATAAAAATAAATAAATAAATTTAAAATTAATAATACTAATAATAATAATAATAAAAAAATAATAAAAAGAGAGCGACATTTAAAAACTATAGCGGCTATATGTGGATCCAACATTCAGTAAACCTTTTCCAGTACTTCATTCAGTCCTTCTGGAATAAGGGTTTTGAGTACTTGGATCCAATACATTTCTCTTTTTTTGAGATTTTCATGGGCGTTGGGTGTAGTCTCACCAATAGAGTCAATCAAGGTTATGGAGAAGGAGTCTGGGTTACTGTGGTGGTGTGAATGAAAATGCCTGGAGACACCGTGGAAGGGAAATTTATTTAAGATGTTTCTCTTGTGCTGTCCTATCCTGTTACGTGCCAATTGTGTTGTCCTGCCCACATACTGGAGACGACAGGCACAGGTTATGACGTAAATGATATATTTTGATAGGTAAGTGTTGTTCTGTTTGATGGAATATTGAATACCTGTGGCTGTGGAATGAAACACTGGGGTATTGGTAACAAACTGGCATGCAGAACATCTGGGGCTTCTACAAGGGTGAGAGCCTGGTTCGATCGGGGACATGGTAAGAGTGGGAGCTGGAGGTGGTGTATGGAGACGACTGGGGGCTAGGAGATTCCGGAGATTGGGAGCTCTCCTATAAGTGATTGCTGGTTTGGATGGTAAAATTGTTTTAAGATAGGGGTCTTGTAGAAGGATTTCCCATCTATTATGAAGAATCTTTTTAATGTTTTGATGTTCTTTGTTGTATCTTGTGATAAACCGTGGTGGTGGGTCTGATGTGGTCGGAGAGGAGGACGGTGGAGCTAGGTTCATAGATTTTGCTCTCCGACTGGCGTCTCTAATCAGTTTTCTAGGATATTTACGAGCTGTGAATTTTTTGGTCAGTAATTTAGATTGTTCCTCATAGTCAATATTTTCAGTACAGTTGCGGTAAATACGTTTAAACTGACAATATGGGGTATTGAGTGTCCACGGCCGGTCATGATAACTGTTAAAGTGGATGTAGTTATTGGAATCGACTGTTTTAAAAAAGGTTTTGGTTTTAATGGTATTAGACTCGATGAAGATGGTCAAGTCTAGAAAGTCAATGGTTGTGGAGTGATGATGTGACGTAAATTCTAGTCCGGCTGAGTTACTGTTGAGAAGTTGAATGAAAATGGGGATAAGGGATGTGTCGCCTTTCCAAATGAAGATTAAATCATCTATGTAGCGCTTGTAAAATACAATATTATTGATGAATAATTGATTGTGTTGTAGAAGTTGATTTTCCAATAGGCCCATTGTAAGGTTAGCATAAGATGGTGCAAATGAGCTGCCCATTGCAGTACCACTAATCTGATGATAGAATTGGTTATGGAAAGAAAAAACGTTATTTTCCAGAATGAATTCAGTGCAATGCAATAAGAATTGTTGTTGAATAACGGGCATGGATGGAATCGTGGAAAGGAAGTATTGAATAGCTGAAAGTCCAAATTGGTGTGGGATGTTGGTATAGAGAGAGGATATGTCACAGGTGAGCCAGTGAAAATCAGGGGACCAATTTATGTCGGACAGGAGCTGTATGAGATGTTGAGAATCTCTAAGATAGGAGGGTAGATTTCGGACCAGGGGCTGTAGGTGTTGGTCTAGAAAACGTGATAAATTGCTGCTCATGGAATCTATCCCTGCTATTATTGGCCTACCAGGTGGTTTTTGGAGATTCTTATGTATCTTGGGTAAGTAATAAAAAAATGGAGTTTTAGGCTGTAAATTTATAATAAAGTTTCTTTCATTTTTACTGACTATGTTATGGAGGAAAGCCTGGTTTATGAATTCTTTAAGGGTGTTGTTCAATGTGGGGGTAGGGTCCAGAGTAAGTTTAGCATAATGTCTTGTGTCATTCAGAAGTCTGTAAGATTCTTCAATGTAATCGGTTCTGTTTAGGATCACAATGCCCCCGCCTTTGTCGGCTGGTTTGATTATAAGTTCTGTGTTGTTTTGGAGGGTTTTAAGTGCAAATTTTTCTCTATGGGTAAGGTTACTATTAAGAATGAGGTTGGAGGACTGTGAGTTTTGGAGGTCACTGAGTACCATGGTATAGAATGTCTCAATAAAGTTGCCTTTAGAGGCTGTGGGGTAGAAACGAGATCTCCCCTTCAAGTTAGTGGTGATACATTTTTCCAGTTCTAATTCAAGGGGGTTTATGGATACAGTCGGTAAAGTGTCATTATTGGTAATGATCATAGCAGTCGATTCAGGGAGTTTCTGGTGTTTTTTGATTTCGAAATGTCTTTTTAAGGTGAGCTTGCGTATAAACGCATTGAGATCAGTAAAAACTTCAAACATGTTTGGAGCATTGACTGGACAGAAGGAGAGTCCTTTCTCCAGTAATGTGGTCTCATGTTTGGTGAGGATGTGGTCTGACAAATTGAAGATGCATTTGATATTTTCGGTGTTGGGTGTATTTGGGATGGGTATTGGGACAGTGTTTGTGTCTCTATTTTTCTTTTTACTCTTTCCTTTACCTCTACTGCCTCGTTTTCTCAATCGTACTGGGTTGTGGTCATTAACGGACAGGGGAGGGAGAGAGTTTAGGTCGTGGGCGGATTGGGTAGTTGGCTGGTTAACAGATTCTGAGATAAGGAGGTGGGAAGTTCTAAAAAAGAAGTGGTGGGAGTTGGGTTTGTTGTGGCTTCCAAACTTGGGGCTCTGTTGGACTGGATGTTGAGTGGTTGGAAAAAGGTTTTAATGGAGGTTTGTAGAGTATTTGGTGTTTTCTGCCGGGAGGCTGTCTTAGTAGTGGTAGGTTGAAGTTGAGATAGATTAAAAAAGGAATTGTTAGGTGACGGTGGTTCCGTTTCGCAAATGCTGATCTGTGAAATTCTCAATTCGAGGGGAGTGGAAGTGTTGGATTGATAAGGATCTATTTGCTCTTTAATGTTGTCAGGGGTTGTGCAAACGGGGGTGTTGGAGGCCATTTCAATATGTGCTAATCGGGCTGTTTTGAATCTAGACTTGGGGGAATTATGCGTGTCATTGGTACCTGTCGTCTCCCGTGTGCAGGCCGAATGTTCAGGGCTGGTTGAGATTTCATTAAAATGTCTTTTCTTGGGGTTATTCCTAGGAGGTTTAGGTGCTATGTTGAGTGTGGGATCAGCAGAGTCTGGGGGTAGTGATTGAGGTGGTTCTAGAACCTTGGGGGTTGAAATGATAGGCGCTATTGCTGAACTTGGAACAAGGATAGGGGGGCCATGGGTTGGGGCCGTGGGGGGAGGTGGGAATAGGGGTGGGGGTGGAAAGGGTGGAAATTTGAACGGGGGTGGTGGTAAGTTCAGGCTCATAAGAGGACGTGGTGTATTGATAGGTGGGTGATTATGTGGTGGACCAGGGTGTGGACCGGCAGGGGGGAGCCGGGGCCTGCGCTCCCTCTCCCTGTGCTCTGCATAGGCCTGCCGGTCCCTGTTTAATTTCTTCATTTTGGTGTCAATAGTGTCTAACTCAAATTTCCTGACCCTATTGGTGAGACTAGACATCATTACATGGTATTGTGAATTGTCGGTATGTAGGGACAAGAAATCCCGGCATTCCAAAATAATAGGCTGTAAATCTTTGATTAGTGATTCCCTCTTTTTAATTAATCTAATCATCATTCCTTCTACACAAAATTCGAGGTATTCATACCACTCAGTTGAAAAAGTAATATCTTTAGGAAAGGCTGAGAGTGTCTTTATTCTTATTCCATCTGGTGAAATTTTTTCTTCAATGTAAGTCTGTTGCATGCCAATATCGGCCAGATGAAAAAACTCATCCTTGAGTGCATTCTCTAGTCTTGTGAAGGTAGGTTTAAGGTCAATGTACACCGGTGTGGGTGGAGCCGGTTCTGATACATTGGAGGTCTGTTTGGATGGTTCCGGGTTGCGTTTAAACTGTGCCAATAGATCGCTCCTGTGAGAGGACCGGTCGTTAATGAAGTCCATGTTGAGGGCTGCAATCGGTGTCAGTTGCCCGATCTATAGAGGGGCCAAGCGTACTTGTAACGAGATAAAGGGAGGGGACACACCAAGAGCCCAATAGTGTGATATTGTATAGATGATAATTAATAATGAGTAATATAACAATTTAATACTCACAAACCAGGGTTACCATTAGGCAACCACTGTGAAGGCAGGTGGGGAGATTAACCTGACCCCACTCAGGATTAAAAGTCGCTCTCTGTAGATGGGAAGAAGATGGGTACAACCCTCCACCAAGGGTGGACTTAGCAATATGTAGAAGCTTTCCAGAGGCGCCAATAGAATAAAAGTCACTTAAACGAGCTTAAAACCGATGGGGCAGTGGTGGGCCTATCCCATCCATGCGGACAAAGCAAACAAAGGAAGGATTGTGGCATCAACAGTCAAACAACAATTTATTTATACTCCACAGTAAAAATAGGCAACGCGTTTCACGGGCTCAATCCCGCTTCATCAGGCCAATGAAAAAGGAGCATACAGCTGAAAACAAAGTGTCAGAGGACATAGTGTAAGGCAGGTTTTGTGAGTATCGCTCATGTTCACAAACAATTCAATGTCAAAACATAACTATATGAACATCAAAACATATTCAGAGGTACTTATTATGCAACACTCTTAAATCATGCAATTCTATGCAAAGTGATTTTATGCAGAACATTTTCATGTAGAAAACTCAGGATTTAGCCTATTAGCTCTACTGGCCACTGTATTCCTTTTGCTTTTCATGCAACAGTTATAAATAGAGGTACATTTGATCAGGTGAATAAATGCATGTAAATTAATATGTTCCTTAATGGGATCAAGTGGTATATAATAATAAATGGGAGCTACCTGTTGATTCAGTATTGGGTCTAAATTTAAAGAAAGACGGGGAGGGCAAACGTGTCACCAAGAGAGGTAAAAACTTATTTACAGCTAAAAGGACAAAGAGTAAAAATATATAGAGTAAAAATATGGAGTAAAAATACAGAACAAAAATATAAAGTAAAAAATATATATATATACATATTATTATCTATAGAATATAGGGTAAACATATGTATTATTACCAGGATGAGGACGAGGTCAATCAAAGTATAATAGTACTAGAAATGGTAGTGATAATGATCTCTGTTAAACAATAAAACAATAGAACAATAAGACAATCAAACAACAGACCAGCGTTGCCTGAACACTGGCTTACCTTAACAGCATCAAAACCACACTGAGCGCCTCTGTAATCACATAGAATGCTCCAGTGTCTTAAGAAGGGGGAGTGTAAGCTTTTCCACCAATCAGCAACTGCCATGTGGAACGTATGATGTCATTGCTGTGGGGCGGAGTAGAGATGGAAAAGTACCAAGTGTGAAAACTTACACACTGGCGTGATGGCTGCTGCCTATAGTGGCTACATAGTGTAATGGTCAAGGGCTCTGCCTCCAACACAGGCGACCCAGGTTCAAATCCCGGCACAGCAAGCCAGCACCCAATTTAGTTTTTGGACATCAGTAATAATGAGGTAAACAAACATTTTGGAGTGTGAGGGAGATAACGTGGTAATAAAAAGTTTATAAAAAATATGTGTAAATAATAATAATAATAATAATAAAAATGTATATATATATAAAAATAATAATAATAAATAATAAAAATAAATAAATAAATGAATTTAAAATTAATAATACTAATAATAATAATAATAAAAAAATAATAAAAAGAGAGCGACATTTAAAAACTATAGCGGCTATATGTGGATCCAACATTCAGTAAACCTTTTCCAGTACTTCATTCAGTCCTTCTGGAATAAGGGTTTTGAGTACTTGGATCCAATACATTTCTCTTTTTTTGAGATTTTCATGGGCGTTGGGTGTAGTCTCACCAATAGAGTCAATCAAGGTTATGGAGAAGGAGTCTGGGTTACTGTGGTGGTGTGAATGAAAATGCCTGGAGACACCGTGGAAGGGAAATTTATTTAAGATGTTTCTCTTGTGCTGTCCTATCCTGTTACGTGCCATTTGTGAACAACACCCTTAAAGAATTCATAAACCAGGCTTTCCTCCATAACATAGTCAGTAAAAATGAAAGAAACTTTATTATAAATTTACAGCCTAAAACTCCATTTTTTTATTACTTACCCAAGATACATAAGAATCTCTTTTTATTATTTTTTTATTATTATTATTATTAGTATTATTAATTTTAAATTCATTTATTTATTTATTTTTATTATTTATTATTATTATTTTTATATATATATACATTTTTATTATTATTATTATTATTATTATTATTTACACATATTTTTTATAAACTTTTTATTACCACGTTATCTCCCTCACACTCCAAAATGTTTGTTTACCTCATTATTACTGATGTCCAAAAACTAAATTGGGTGCTGGCTTGCTGTGCCGGGATTTGAACCTGGGTCGCCTGTGTTGGAGGCAGAGCCCTTGACCATTACACTATGTAGCCACTATAGGCAGCAGCCATCACGCCAGTGTGTAAGTTTTCACACTTGGTACTTTTCCATCTCTACTCCGCCCCACAGCAATGACATCATACGTTCCACATGGCAGTTGCTGATTGGTGGAAAAGCTTACACTCCCCCTTCTTAAGACACTGGAGCATTCTATGTGATTACAGAGGCGCTCAGTGTGGTTTTGATGCTGTTAAGGTAAGCCAGTGTTCAGGCAACGCTGGTCTGTTGTTTGATTGTCTTATTGTTCTATTGTTTTATTGTTTAACAGAGATCATTATCACTACCATTTCTAGTACTATTATACTTTGATTGACCTCGTCCTCATCCTGGTAATAATACATATGTTTACCCTATATTCTATAGATAATAATATGTATATATATATATTTTTTACTTTATATTTTTGTTGTGTATTTTTACTCCATATTTTTACTCTATATATTTTTACTCTTTGTCCTTTTAGCTGTAAATAAGTTTTTACCTCTCTTGGTGACACGTTTGCCCTCCCCATCTTTCTTTAAATTTAGACCCAATACTGAATCAACAGGTAGCTCCCATTTATTATTATATACCACTTGATCCCATTAAGGAACATATTAATTTACATGCATTTATTCACCTGATCAAATGTACCTCTATTTATAACTGTTGCATGAAAAGCAAAAGGAATACAGTGGCCAGTAGAGCTAATAGGCTAAATCCTGAGTTTTCTACATGAAAATGTTCTGCATAAAATCACTTTGCATAGAATTGCATGATTTAAGAGTGTTGCATAATAAGTACCTCTGAATATGTTTTGATGTTCATATAGTTATGTTTTGACATTGAATTGTTTGTGAACATGAGCGATACTCACAAAACCTGCCTTACACTATGTCCTCTGACACTTTGTTTTCAGCTGTATGCTCCTTTTTCATTGGCCTGATGAAGCGGGATTGAGCCCGTGAAACGCGTTGCCTATTTTTACTGTGGAGTATAAATAAATTGTTGTTTGACTGTTGATGCCACAGTCCTTCCTTTGTTTGCTTTGTCCGCATGGATGGGATAGGCCCACCACTGCCCCATCGGTTTTAAGCTCGTTTAAGTGACTTTTATTCTATTGGCGCCTCTGGAAAGCTTCTACATATTATAGAATAATGCAATGTTAGAAAAAACACTATATACCTGAAAATAAAAGTATGAGAATATTTTCTTTGCTGTTAATCTTCTAGTAATTATTCATAGATCTCCTGGTCGGAACTTCCACTCTAAGGATCGTTTCTTGTCAGCTTGACCTTTCTGACTTTGAAAAGCCTTTTCCAAGTTGCTTTTCACGATTCCCCAAATGTTTTTGAACGACTTTTGCCAAGCCTTCAGAGCTGGAAACGGAGTGGAAGCTACTGGCAATGGGGAAAACTTGGGCAACTTTCCAGTTACCACCTGAAACGGAGAGAACCCAGAGGAAGCACTTTTCAGATTATTGTGTGCAAATTCTGCATACGGCAAGAACTTGACCCAATCAGTTTGCGCTTCAGCAACATAACACCTCAAAAGTTGTTCCAAAGACTGATTAACCCTCTCCGTCTGACCATTGGTCTGTGGGTGGTAGCCTGACAAGAATGACAGTTCCATGCCCATTTGATGGCAAAATGCCCTCCAAAATCTAGAGACAAATTGGACTCCCCGATCTGACACGATGTTTTCCGGAATGCCATTAAGTTGGAAAACGTGAGTGATGAAAAGATCGGCCAACTCCTGGGCCGAGGGGAGTCCCTTCAAGGGCACAAAATGGGCCATTTTACTGAAACGGTCGACTACCACCCAAATGACCGACATGCCTTCAGACCTAGGAAGCTCACCTACAAAATCCATGGACAGATGGGTCCATGGTTCACTCGGGGTGGGCAAAGGCTGCAACGTTCCCACAGGTGCCAGACAGGAGGGTTTACTTTTAGCACACACTACGCACACTCTGAAATGCTCCTTGCAGTCTGTTGCCAAAGAAGGCCACCAAGCACATCTACCAATCAAGTCCTGTGTTCTGGAGGCCCCTGGATGTCCAGCATTCTTGTGTGAATGAAACATCTGTAACACCTGGAGACGAAAGGGCAGTGGCACAAACATAACCCCTTCAGGCTTTCCTTCAGGGACATCCTGCTGGAAGGAACCTAAGGTCTCTGTCCAGTCTTCCCAAGTCTCTGTAGCTCCCAGTACTACTTTCTGTGGAACAATGGGTTCAGGTTCTGAGGGCTGTGCTGTCTCTGGCTCAAAACATCTGGACAAAGCATCTGCCTTAATGTTTTTACTACCAGGAGTATACGTAATTACAAATCTAAACCTCGAGAAAAACAGTGACCACTGAGCCTGACGGGGACTCAATCTCTTAGCCCCCTCAATGTATTCCAAATTTTTGTGATCCGTGTAGACTGTAATCGTATGTTCTGCTCCTTCTAGCCAATGACGCCATTCCTCAAAGGCCAACTTAACCTTCCCAGCGTTCAATTTCCCCAGGATTTCTGTGCAAACAGTGATAACATTTATTTTTAAAACTTTTTTTTTCCTGTAACTTGCCAAAATGTGTCAAGCAAGGGTCTAGTATACAGTGCAGGAGAGTATTGATGTGTATGCATTTTTATACTGTTCACAGCATATTTTTTTGAACGGACATTTCTGTCCATACCGCTAGGGAGGTTAATGGCTAGAAGCTCCCTGTTACCTATATCGTAGTTTTTCTCTGCTGGTGAAAACCTCAGAGAGAAATAGGCACACGGGTGTAACCTTCCCTGCAGCCCAGAGCGTTGAGACAGCACAGCCCCTACCCCAACTTCTGAGGCATCAACTTCTATAATGAATGGATAGGAGGTGTCCACGTGTCTCAATATTGGTGCAGAGCAAAACAGTTCTTTCAGAGTGGAGAAAGCGGTCAGAGCTTCGGGGGACCAATGGTTGGTATCTGCCCCTTTCTTAGTGAGACTGGTGAGGGGTGCAATGACAGTGGAGTACCCCTTTAAGAACCTTCTATAGTAATTTGCAAACCCGAGAAATCTCTGAAGAGATTTAAGACCTACTGGTTGGGGCCATTCCAAAACAGCAGAGACTTTGGCGGGATCCATAGAAAGGCCTGAGGTGGAAATTATGTATCCCAGAAAAGCAACAGATGTTACCTCAAAAATGCATTTCTCCAATTTAGCATAAAGTCTGTTTTGTCTGAGCTTGTGTAACACAAATCTGACATGAGCCCTGTGCTCAGAGAGGTTGTCTGAGAAGATCAATATATCATCCAGGTAAACTAGGACAAATTTACCCAACACCTCCCTGAAAACTTCATTAATGAGTTCCTGGAAGACGGCCGGGGCGTTACACAGCCCGAAAGGCATCACCAGATACTCGTAATGCCCGTCGGGTGTGTTAAAGGCTCTCTTCCATTCATCGCCCTCCCTGATCCGCACCAGGTTGTATGCACCTCGTAAATCCAATTTTGAAAAAATCTTAGCCTTGGTGACTTGAGTGAATAAATCGTCTATCAAAGGTAACGGATAGCGATTTTTAACTGTAATTTTATTCAGTCCCCGGTAATCAATGCATGGCCGAAGGCCTCGGTCCTTTTTCTTCACCAAAAGAAAACCCCGCTCTGGCAGGTGACCGAGAAGGACGGATGAACCCTTTAGCTAAGTTTTCACGGATATACTCTTGCATGGCCACCTTTTCTGGCCCTGACAGATTGTAGAGATGACCTCTAGGAGGCATACAACCTGATCGGAGATCAATCGGGCAATCAAAAGGGCGATGTGGAGGTAATTTATCGGCAGCTTTGGGACAAAACACGTCCGAAAACTCTGCATATTGTTCCGGAACACCCTCCACATGAATCCTGGTTTGGCCTAAGGTCACCTTCACTAAACAATGATGAAAACAGTGGGCTGACCAGCTGGCTAGCTGACCGGTAGCCCAGTTTATCTGAGGAGAGTGAAGGTGTAACCACGGCATGCCAAGGATGACTGTGGAGGTTGTCATGCGCAACACAAAAAACTGCAATCTTTCCCTATGCAGCACCCCTATAGTGACTTCCACCTCTGGTTACGCTGTAGTGGGGAATCATCCACTGCTGTACCTGTAGAGGTGGTTTTACCGGGGTGAATGGAATACCCAATTTTTTAGCAAATTCGTAATCTATAAAATTAGCCGCTGAGCCTGAGTCAATGAAGGCCTCAGAGACCTCTGATTTATCCTCCCATGTAATCATACAAGGAAGGAGTAACCGCTTATCCTCTAGGGGTGAAAACTGCACGCCTAGGGTATCACCCCCGATTACTCCTAGGCAATGGCGTTTCCCGACTTTTTAGGGCAATTTCGTACTCTATGTCCCCCCTCAGCACAATAAAGACACAAATGCTCAGAAATCCTGCGTCTCCGCTCCATTTGAGACAGTTTTGACCGACCAATCTGCATTGGCTCGGAGGGAGGAGAAGCGGGTGGAGATGGAGTCACCGGGGGTGTAGCATAGGTCAACATTTTAACATTGTCTCTGCCCCTGGTCTGTTTTTGATATCGTAACCTACGATCAATCCTGATTGCCGATGAAATGGCCTCATCGACAGTTTTAGGTTCGGGCAGACTTAACATTAAATCTGAAACCTCATCTGATAATCCTGATATGAAACAGTCTAAAAGGGCATAGGTGTCCCACCTGGCTGAAACTGACCATCTCCTAAATTCTGCCACATAATCCTCGACTGGACCTTTGCCTTGACGCAGTAACTTGAGCTTCCGCTCAGAAGTCGAGGCAATGTCTGGATCATCGTAAATTATTGCCATGGCCTTAAAAAATTCATCTACAGAGTTTAAAGCTGCATCTCCAACGGGCAGACTGTATGCCCAGGTCTGGGAATCGCCCGATAACAGAGTTTTAATAAATGTGACCCTTTGGGTCATGGTTCCTGAAGATCTAGGTCTTAACTCAAAATATGACAACACTCTACTCCTAAAATTTCGAAAGTCAGATCTGTGACCAGAAAATTTTTCAGGTACAGGCATACGTATGTCTGTGCTAGGAGGGGATCGCACTTCATCCACTGCCGTCTGAAGGGTACGTAGAGAACCGGACAAAGCATCAATCATAGCTTTGTGATTACCCAGCACTTGATTGATGGAGTCCACCGAAGTGGTAAGTACGCCCAGACGGTCAGTGTGTGCGTCCATTTGCATTTTTGGGTCTGGCGTTGTGTAACGATCGGTGTAACACAGAGAGGGTCTGATTACCGGTGATCTGCAGTATCACCGAGAATGCAGAATATACCCGATTATTGATGCAGTATCACCGATAATCAGATATATCTACTAACCTCTGGACACCTGAGATGAGAGTGTTTGGTGCAACAGTAATACTTTGAGGAAAACACCCGGAGAATGGGAGCAAGACAGTAGGATCTACTGTAAAGGGTTAGCTTCCTTCCACAAGCCTGCTGCTCCCTAAGGGGCGGAGCCAGGCTGAGACATTGGGAAGGACAGAACGTGAGTGACACCAGTGGAGGAGTGTCACTGACAGATCTGTGAACTATCTCCTAACAGGGGAGATAGTTCTCGAGGTCGGACAAGCCAGGTCGTAAACACACGGACATATGAAGTACAGAGACAGTAGGCAGATACAGAATCCAGAGACTAGCCAGGTTTCGGCAACAGAGAATCAGAAAGACAAGGTACAAAATCAGAGATCAGAAGAATGGTCAGGAATGCAGAAAGTCATAACAGATAATCAACAATGCCTAAGCTTGAGTGTGAGCTCCAAGATTCTCACACTCCAGGACTAATTAGATAATACAAGTAATACAGATGGTACAGAATTCCTAGACTAAGGTGTGAGTTCCGTGGCCGTCAACACCTTGCAAACTGGTCTAGATAACAATACAGATAGTAGCAGAATTCCTAGGCTAAGGTGTGAGTTCCGTGATCATCAACACCTTTGGAAACTGACTAATACACACAGATACTGACAAGGTCTGAGTGCTACCACGTAGTGATCGCAATGCCAGACACCAGAGAAATGACCAGCACCCAGTATATATACACCAGCGCTCTCCAGCGCCTCCCCTAAGTGCTGGACCAAAGAAAGTTGCTGCAATTGTCAGCTCACCGGCCTGGTCAGCTGACACTCCTCTGACTTCCATTAAGGCCCTGCCTGCAAGTCCTCCTAAACCAGTGTGGACTATCAGTCCCAACCACACCAGTCATGTGTTGTAATGTTGCTGCTGTATTAGATGTGGAATCCGCCGCCACGCTGTCTGGGCGTGCGGCGTTTCCTCTGCATTCCGCCTCACTGAGAGAAGCAGGCCTATGCGAGCAACTAGCGGCGTTGGACGCGGAATCCGCCGCCCTGTAGTTAGAGTATGCGGCGGTTTCTCCGCGCTCCGGCTGCGTTTCCGCGTTTTCTCACACATTGTTTAGCTATTGGAGAGGGAAGAGAGATTTTCATATCAGCAGATTTATTATAATTTATTTTCAGATAAGATAGTTTGCCAAATTCATCAAATGCATGAAGTAAGTTTGGTAAGGATATTAGGGGCTCGGTTATGAAAAAAATTAAATCATCTGCATAAGCTGCAACTTTATAGTCTTTAGAGGCAATTTGCACACCATGAACATATCGGTTGGACCGAATTGATATGAAAAAAAGGTTTGAGTGTCAATGCAAAAATAAGCGGGGAGAGTGGGCACCCCTGTCTGGTCCCGTTTCCTAAAAAGAATCTCTCCGATAAAGTATAATTAACTTTGACTGTAGCGGAGGGGTCAGAATAAAGCAATGAAATAAACCATCTCATATGTTCTCCTAAGCCCACCTCTGATAGGACAGCTTGTATGTAGTCCCAGGCAACTCTGTCAAAGGCCTTCTCGGCGTCAGTGGAGAGAAACATCCCCTCCACCGACCTCCCAGAAAGCCAATGATGTATGTTTATAGTTTTTATGGTGTTGTCCCTGGTCTCTCTACCAGGGACAAATCCCACCTGGTCTTTGTCTATCCAATGTGGCAAGAATGGCATTAAGTGGGAGGCTAGAATTTTTGAAAATAGTTTGAGGTCGTTATTTAGGAGGGATATCCAGCACAGGAAATGGGGTCTTTCCCCTCTTTGGCGATCACAGTGATATGTGCTTCTAGGAGCTCACTTGAGTGCGAGGGGTCTAGTATCAAGTTGTTAAAAGCTTTTAGAAAATGTGGGAATAATATTTCACGAAATTTACGGTAGTAAGGGGTCGAAAAACCGTCAGGTACTGGGCTTTTCCAATTAGGTGTGTTTTTTCAAGGCAGTATAGAATTCTTCCAAATCAGAATCAGGAAGAAGGAGTAGTGAGTTCTTTTGTAAGAAGGATCTGATTAAGGAAGCTCTATCTACTCTGTTTTGGGGAATCTGTAGGTTATAAAGGTCTTTGTAGTAAAGCCTAAACTGTTCAACGATGTCATCTAGTTTGTTTGTGATTGTGGAGTCGGTCTTCCAGATAGCACCCACCTGTAGCTGAATCGTTCTCTGTTTTAGAACCCTGGCAAGCATTTTACCAGGCTTATTGCCTTGCTCATAAAACATCTTTTTCCTGTACAGGAAAGCTTTTTGGGCTTTTCTATTTAGGGTCCTTAGTAGAGCCTGTCTGGCTTCTGTTATTATATTCGTATCAGCAAGGTTAGGGGCTTTTTTATGCTCCAGTTCCAGTGCACGTAGTACCTGGACCTGATGGCTGATGAGACCCTCCATCTCCTTCTTAAGCTGAGCTCCCAAACTTAAAAACAAGCCTCGAATGGTTGGCTTATGAGCTTCCCAAGTAAGCATGGACAATATGATACAGAGGCGCCAACAGAGAAAAAGTATCAAGTTAAAAAGGTATAAAATGAGGGGCAAGGGTGGACTTACCTCCCCGACAAAAACACAACTATTGTATAAGATCAAGAAAAACGGTATTTATCCTTACTCCAAAAACAAACTGTTTTATTACTTATTAATAGTTGTGTTTTTGTCGGGGAGGTAAGTTCACCCTTGCCCCTCATTTTATACCTTTTTAACTTGATACTTTTTCTCTGTTGGCGCCTCTGTATCATATTGTCTAAGTGATAATTATCCTTTCTTGTTCTATGGAGAGAGACTTCTTAGCCTGAGTGGGGACAGGCCTAATCTCCCCTCTTGCTTTTTGAGTGGTTGCCTGGTCTTGGCAACCCATACTTGTGAGTATTACTCACTACATACCATATATACTGTTATGATCATGTCTGCAGCGTTTACTGCTGGCTGCAGTGGTATTGTAACCCAAGCAGTTCTGATGTCATTACATGCATTTTCTTGCATAGTTTGGTTTGCACTTAAACTAGTTGCTGATTCCATCTGCAGTCGCTCTGAAGTTAATGACAGTTTAATATGCTTTTGTGTAAACAAACATTGTCTGCTGCAATGGAGGGGCAATCCCTTTCCTGCAGGCTGCATATCATTGTCTGCCTTTTCCTTCTGTCAGCCTGTGATTAATTACCATTCACTTGTGTGGGAATCTGCAGGTCTGCTCCCATTGGATGACCTCAGTATAAAGAACTGCTTCCTGCAATGCTTGATGGGCTACCATAGTCTCAGATTCTGTCTGTTACTCTGCTCGTGCCCCACCTCGTTCCTGGTCCGTGTGGACTGCGCTGACTCCTGCGAAGGGGTCAGCGAGTCCTCCTAGTTCTGCTCTTGTTCTAGAAGTTGTTACTTGCTTTTCTTGTGTCATATATTGGTTCATCGCCAATATATACGCATACTTGCACATTTTGTTATTTTCCTTGTATTCGTGTTACGTTGATACATCAGTGTCACTGATATATACGTACACGAACTGTTTATTTCCTGTGTTCAGTTAGTCAGCCTTCCAGCACGTTTTGGTAGTTTGCGCGTATCGTGAGCACCCGTGCTGAGCTAGTATCCTGCTCCTGGTCCTGTTTGTGGATTGCGTTCATCTCTGCGAGGAGATAACGAATCCTTCTGAGCCCTGTTCCCTGTATTGCTCCAGTGCTAGTCAGTGTTCCTGCTTATGTCATATATCGGTTCATTGCCGATATATACATATGTTAGTCAGACGTTACAAATAGTTTCATTGATAGCTGTAATTGTAATACGCTAGGAAAACATACTTATTGTATATTTGTCTGTGTTACGTTCATCTATCTTGATCCTGCTATTTCCTGACTATCTTGTCCTGTCTTTGTGAGGCACGCCATCGCTGCAAACGCATTGGCTGCCTCATTCCAGTCTGTCTTATTGTGGACGCTTGCTGTCACTAAGTAGTGGCTAGTTAAGCAGGCGTTCATTCTGTCTACCTGTCCTGATCTCCTCAGTCCTGCTTTATGCGCTCAGCGCTACTTTGCGCTGAGACGTTATTACGAAAGTGTTTGTGGCTGTACGGATCTGCACCGGCTCTGTGCACCACAATCTCCTATTGGAGTCAGTCCTCTCCTCCACTAAACTGGGGATATCCTGATCCCTTGTGCTGGTGTGTGTACCTCCTTCACGTCAGCTTATGTGTTGTATGCTGACTGTGGAGATTACACCTCCAAGCTTAACATATACATTGTATTATCAATAATACACGCTTGGGGGCTCTCGATTGTCTACCTTCTTGGTTTACATATCTACAAGTAAGCATGGGATTAGTTTCACCGTTTGAGTTCAAGTCAAAGTATTCCTTTAAAGATGATGATATCTTATGAACTGCCTCATCCCCTGCAAGGATGATGGTATTGAGTTTCCAAATCCATTTTTTGGACTGTGTTCCTCTCAGGTGAAGTCTAGTAGTTATTGGAGCATGATCTGAGATGGAAGACACTCCAATTTCTGAATCTAGGCGTCTATAAAGGTCTCTCTGCATAACGAAGATGTAGTCAATCCTGGTGTATTTTTGATGTAAGGATGCGAAAAAGGAGTAGTCTCTTCCAGAGGGATTAGCCAGTCTCCATGAATCTAACAATTGCATAGTGATCAAGGAATGTTTGATATGTTTCAGGCCAGAATAAGGGAGAGATGATTTACCATCAGAGGTGTCAATGATGGGGTCTAAAGAGATATTGAGATCTCCTCCTATCAGCAAGAGACCTTCACAGAATCCTCTCAGTTTGGACAGCACAGATCTAAGAAAACTCGGTTGTTTGGAGTTTGGTGTGTATATTGAGGCTAATGTAGTTAGTTCATTATTCATTTTCCCCTGAAGGAAAAGGAATCTACCCTTTTCGTCATATACTGAGTCCAGCAATTCAAATGATAAGCGTTTGTGGAGGACAATCATGACTACCTTAGTTTTAGAGGTAGCATTGGTAGCATGGTAAATCTGCGTGAAATGTTTGTCTTTAATCGAGGGGATTTTATCCCGTTGAAAGTGCGTTTCTTGTATGAAACCCACGTCTGTATTCAGTTTATGTAGTTCTAAGAAAAAAGAATGTCTCATGGTAGGGCTATTAAGACCTTTCACAATGTATGTAGTAATGGAGAGGGGAGCCATAATTGTCCTCAGCAAAGGAAAAATAAAATAAATCAAAACAAAAAGATGAAAAACAATATGAGAGGAACCCGTCATACAATCCAATTGGTCTATTCAATATCTTCTTATGTATAAAAGTAAGAAATTGCAATGGATGTGGTTAAGGAGGTAAAAACCTGTAGGATACTGTTGTATACAGTACTGAGAATTCTATCCCTGGGTACAACCAAATGAATCTGGTGGTGTAACCCGCAACACTGGGATAAATTGGGGTATATTCACTCGAAAGAGTATGCAAGTCTAAACCAGTGAAAATCTACCCCTGGTGGGGAAAAGCGGCCGGGCAGAACGAACGAAAATCATAATTCATTGCAAGTGCTCAACACCGATCTTAAAGGTCAGATCAGTGAGAGCATCTGCAAGGAAAATAAACCAGTAAATGGGAAAAAAGAAAAGGAGAAAAGAGTCCACAATGTGCCCTGCGGACTCCCAGCGAATTCTCGCATCTCACCAGGTGCAGAGAATAAGATTTCTAGCTAAACTTAGGCCCGGCGTAGTGCTCAAACATGGGTGGGGAGGGCAGACTAAAATTATTCAGAGATAAACGATATAACAGAGTAATCAAGATCTAATGGAAGTTACAAGGAAGGACAAACAAGGTGAATACATCTAGTGTAACTGAAATATCTAAAGATATCTTCGGTCTGTGAAACTTATTAGTCATAGAGAACAGATAACCAGTATTCTAGTCCAAAACCTAGGATAGAAAGTTTAGTTTTATGTGCACGTAAGAACCTTGTTATTGGCCTGTGGAAGAAGATAGCATTAGCAAAACCATTCCTGTGGGTTGCTCTGCTCAAGTGCGTGGCAAGGCACTCTCTTAAATAACCGATCAGTCCCCAGACAGAGAGTGGGAAGACTCGCTGTCATCTCGCCTTGTGGAGCGTTCTCTGGAACTCACTGGGGAAGAGCTATGGTATTACGCTTTCTGCGTATTGCTCCTCTGCCTCGTGGGCGGCGGGCATTACGATTGGTAAAAGTTTCTGTTCCTGCAATTGCCCCTGCTGAATACATCTGGCCAAGGATTTCTGGCAAACGAAATTCACTATACCAGTTGGGGAGTGCGACGTGCAAGATTTGAAGAATATCACAGAACTTGTCAAGATCAGAAGGTGTTCTTAACAATGCAGCCCGATCTTCTTTGGAAGCAAAAAGTCCAAATGGAAACCTCCATTTATAAGTGATCTCGTGTCTTTGCAACTCGGATAGTAAAGGCCTTAGTGCACGTCTGTTACGCAGGGTAATTGGTGAGAGGTCTTGGTAGATAGTGATAATGTTGTCGTTAAAGTAGATGGTGTCTTGCTCTCTGGCAATGCGCCTAATGTCCTCCTTCAGAGTGAAGTCAATTAAGCAGCAGATTATATCTCTGGGTGTGTCATTCGCTTTAGATCGAGGTCGTAAAGCCCTGTGGGCCCTTTCCATTCCTATTGTACTTTCCTTAGGTCGCCCCAATAGGCCATTGAAAATTGCTTGAAGCGCTGTAGGTATATCATCAGCTGAAACCGCTTCAGGGACTCCTTTCACCCGTATATTGTGATGTCTTCCCCTGTTACTGAGATCCCCTGTTATCAGTTCATCTCAATAAGCTGTAAGTTATGGGAAACGTTCAATCTGGTCGCTGTTGGAGGGGTGGGTGCCATATTGGAGGCCTTGCGGTCTGCGTCACCAGTCTTCTGAGAGCGGAATATAGCCGAGATATTCCTGTTTTGGGTGTCGGGGTCTCCCTGTGGCTTTGGGGTAGTGGTGGATTTGTTTGGCTTGCCTGCCATGATGCTGGAAGAGGGTGAAAAAGACGAGGTGCTGGGAGTCCTTTACGGAGCTCTGGAGTTAGGCTTCCATCTCGCTCGGCTTCTGGCCACACCCCCCCATGTGGCAATCTTTCACCAGAAAATAATCATAATGCAGCAATGTTTCACCATAAAATAATCATCATGGTGCAGCAATGTTTCCCCATAAAATAATCGTAAAGCGGCAATCTTGCACCAGAAAATAATCGTAATGTGGGCAGCATTTCACCATAAAGCAATCGTAATGTGGGCAGCGTTTCACCATAAAATAATAGTAATATGGACAGTGTTTCACCATAAAATAATCGTAATGTGGCCAGCTTTTTACCATAAATAATCAAAATGTGGGCAGTGTTTCACCATAAAATAATCGTAATGTGGGCAGCGTTTTACCATAAAATAATCGTAATGTGGGCAGCGTTTAACCAAAAAATAATCGTAATGTGGGCAGTGTTTCACCATAAAATAATCGTAATGTGGCCAGCGTTTCACCATAAAATAATCATAATTTGGCAAGCGTTTCACCAACAAATAATCATAGTGCAGCAACGTTCACTAGAAAATCATCCTAATGTGGGCAGCGTTTCACCAAAAACGAATGTTCACCTGTAAAAAGAAAAGCATTTACTCACCTGCAGAAGAATTCTCTCCCTGATCGCAGCTCCCCTAACGATCTTCCTGCAGCGGCACAGCCAGCCGCTGCAAAAGTCCAGCGCTGGCAGTCAGAGAGCAGGGCTACGGGAAGATGGCGCCCGAAGCCCTGCACTGGACACACAAATAGTCTCCAGAGCAGGGCTTCAGGTGCCATCTTCCCACAGCACTGCTCTGCCTGACGGAAGACTCAGCAGGCTGGAGCAGTGAGCTGCAGGGATGAACTGGCGCTGCGTCTATTAGATGCCGCGGCCAGTTCACCATGGGAGTCCCACAGTCTAGTGAGAGAAGGTGGGCACGTCCCCCTCCGTGGCAGCGCCCCCCTCACCCGGCTCTCTAGGCGACCACTTGTCCTTGCCTGGTGGCTGAAACGCCCCTGTATGTGATGAGGACGGAGTACTTACATTATGCAGAGCTGGAGCTGTACACTGTCAGGCACATGTCTGTGGCAGAGCCTCTCTCCCTCGGGGCAGCAGCAGTGCACTCTTGTAGTACAGAGGGGACAAGTTCACTGCTTGCTGCATGTATTGCTGAAGACTCTTTCCAGCTCTCACTCCAGAAGATCCCCCATCACTGAAGACTGGCACGCTAGGCTCAAATGAGTGGGGGCCTCCCCTTGGGCTTCTGATTCGGCTGATGCGGCTGGAGAGGGGCGGAGCAACAGAAGAGTCTCTTGTCGAGGTGCATGCTGATTGAGGCAGGGAGAGGACTGCAAGACTGAGCCAGCCACTGTCAAGCAAATGTGGGAGGCGCCCACAGTGCTGCACAAATACTCTGCAAGGAGACTCTGGAGGGGGAGGGAGGCCCCCTCCCCGCACACCTAAATTATGCAGCAGCTGCGATGGCTTGTCCCTCTATCATTTTTTTTCCTGGCGTGCAGGGGGGAGGCGCCTGATTGCCAGGGGAGGGTGGATGCCCCATTTTGCCCAATGTGCGGACGCCAGTGGGGGTGGGGGGTCCAGGAGGGGGTGCTAGCTGTTTGGCTGCCATGTGTCTGCTGACTGTGAGGCAGGGCTGGCCTTAGGTTTCTTAGCACCCTGAGCATAACCAGATTTTGGTGCCCCCCCCCCCCCCCCATTCATCCTCTTTGCGCGCACGCGTGCACACACACATGTCCATGTGCAATATCCCCTTTAGTGTATATAAGTAGATCCCCCCCCCCTTTGGTGTGTACTGTATAGGCATATTCCCCCCTTTAGTGTATATAGGCAGATCCCCCTTTAGTATATATAGGCAGATCCCCCTTCAGTATATATAGGCAGATCCCCCTTTAATATATATAGGCAGATCCCCATTTAGTGTATATAGGCAGATCCTCCGTTTTAGTGTATATAGTCAGATTCCCTTTTAGTGTATATAAGCAGATCCCCCCTTTTAGTGTATATAGGCAGATCCCCCCTTAAGTATATATAGGCAGATCCCCCCTTTAGTGTATGTAGGCAGATCCCCCTTTCGTATACATAGCGCCTTGAGCATAACCAGATTTTGGTGCCCCTCCATCCTCTTTGCGCGCACGCACGCACGCACACACACACATGTCCATGTGCAATATTCCCTTTAGTGTCTATAAGTAGATCCCCCCTTTGGTGTGTACTGTATAGGCAGATTCCCCCCTTTAGTGTATATAGGCAGATCCCCCCCCCCCCTTTTAATGTATATAGGCAGATCCCCCTTTAGTATATATAGGCAGATCCCCTTTTAGTGTATATAGGCAGATCCCCCCCCCCCCCATAGTGTATAGAGGCAAATCCCCCCTTTAATACATATAGGCAGATCCCTATTTAGTGTATATAGGCAGATCCTCCGCTTTAGTGTATATAGTCAGATGCCCTTTTAGTGTAGATAAGCAGATCCCCCCCTTTTAGTGTATATAGGCAGATCTCCCCTTAAGTATATATAGGCAGATCCCCCCTTTAGTGTATGTAGGCAGATCCCCCCTTTAGTATACATAGCGCTCTGAGCGTAACCACATTTTGGTGCACCCCCATTCATCCTTTTTGCGTGCACGCAGGAGATCCCCTTTAGTGCATATAGGTAGATCCCCCCCCCCCTTTGGTTTATACTGTATAGGCAGATTCCCCCTTTTAGTGTATATAGGCAGATCCCCCCCTCCCTTTTAATGTATAAAGGCAGATCCCTCCTTTAGTATATATAGGCAGATCCACCCCTCTCCCTGTAGTGTATAGAGGCAAATCCCTCCTTTAATATATATAGTCAGATCCCCATTTAGTGTGTATAGGCAGATCCTCAGCTTTAGTGTATATAGTCAGATGCCCTTTTAGTGTATATAAGCAGATCCCCCCTTTTAGTGTATATAGGCAGATCCCCCCTTAACCACTTGCCGACCGCCCACAGCCGATGGGTGGCAGCAAAGTGGACGCTGAAAGGACCGCAATACGCCCAAGGGCGTTGCGTCCTTTCGGCATGGCGTGGGAGCGATCGCGTCATTGATAACGCGCGCTTCCCCCGGCAACGGGCTCCGCCCACCCGCGACGACAACCCGCCAGCCGTTCTGAAGCGCCGGCGGGTTGTTAACCCCGCGATCGCCGCTACAAAGTGTATAATACACTTTGTAATGTGTACAAAGTGTATTATACAGGCTGCCTCCTGCCCTGGTAGTCCCAGTGTCCGAGGGACCACCAGGGCAGGCTGCAGCCACCCTAGTCTGCACCTAAATACATTGATCTGCCCCCCCCCCAGCCCCTGATTGCCAACAGCACCCCTCAGACCCCCCCCCCCACTGCCCACCCCCCAGACCACTGTTTGCACCCAATCACCCCCCTAATAACCCATCAATCACTCCCTGTCACTATCTGTCAACGCTATTTTTTTTTAAATTCTCTTAACCACATCCCGACCGCCGTATATACAAATGGCGGCCGGGAAGTGGACCCTGCAAGGACCGCCGTATTGACAAATGGCGGCGGTCCTTTTACGGGCATGGGCGGCTCGATCGCGTCATTATTGATGCGATCGGCCGCCGGGGACTGGCTCCGCCCACCTTGCGCTGTAACCCGCCGGCCGTTCGGAAGCGCCGGCGGGTTACTAGCACCTGGATCGCCGCATACAAAGTGTATAATACACTTTGTAATGTATACAAAGTGTATTATACAGGCTGCCTCCTGCCCTGGTGGTCCCAGTGTCCGAGGGACCACCAGGGCAGGCTGTAGCCACCCTAGTCTGCACCCAAGCACACTGATTTCCTCCCCCCTGCCCCCTGATCGCCCACAGCTTACAGTTACCCATCAGATCAGACCCTAATCTGCCCCTTGCGGGCACCCAATCACCCGCCTACACGCTCAGATTGCCCTCAGACCCCCCCCCTTATCAATTCGCCAGTGCAATATTTATATCTGCTCTTCCCTGTAATAACCCACTGATCACCTGTCAATCACCCATCAATCACCCCCTGTCACTGCCACCCATCAATCACTCCCTGTCACTGCCACCCATCAATCAGCCCCTAACCTGCCCCTTGCGGGCAATCTGATCACCCACCCACACCAATAGATCGCCCGCAGATCCGACGTCAGATCACCTCCCAAGTGCATTGTTTACATCTGTTCTCTACCCTAAACACCCACTAATTGCCCATCAATCACCCCCTGTCACTGCTACCTATCTGATTAGACCCCTATCTGCCCCTAGGGCACTCAATCACCCGCCCACACCCTCAGAACGCCCTCAGACCCCAGCCCTGATCACCTCGCCAGTGCATTGCTTGCATCTATTCCCCCCTCTAATCACACCTTGAGACACCCATCAATCACCTCCTGTCACCCCCTAGCACACCTACCCATCAGACCAGGCCCTAATTTGCCCCTTGTGGGCTCCTCATCACTCGGCCAAACCCTCAGATCCCCCTCAGACCCCCTTCCGATCACCTCCCCAGTGCATTGATTGCATCTATTTTTCCCTCTAACCACCCCCTGAGACACCCATCAATCACCTCCTGTCACCCCCCTAGCACTCCTATCCATCAGATCAGGCCCAATACAACCTGTCATCTAAAAGGCCATCCTGCTTATGACCGGTTCCACAAAATTCGCCCCCTCATAGACCACCTGTCATCAAAATTTGCCGATGCTTATACCCCTGAACAGTCATTTTGAGACATTTGGTTTCCAGACTACTCACGGTTTTGGGCCCGTAAAATGCCAGGGCGGAACCCCACAAGTGACCCCATTTTAGAAAAAAGACACCCCAAGGTATTCTGTTATGTGTATGATGAGTTCATAGAAGATTTTATTTTTTGTCAAAAGTTAGCGGAAATTGATTTTTATTGTTTTTTTTTTTCACAAAGTGTCATTTTTCACTAACTTGTGACAAAAAATAAAATCTTTTATGAACTCGTCATACATAGTGTTGGGCGAACAGTGTTCGCCACTGTTCGGGTTCTGCAGAACATCACCCTGTTCGGGTGATGTTCGAGTTCGGCCGAACACCTGATGGTGTTCGGCCAAACCGTTCGGCCACATGGCCGAACTAAGAGCGCATGGCCGAACGTTCCCCGAACGTTCGGCTAGCGCTGTGATTAGCCGAACGGGTCAAGTGGTTCGGACCCGAACGCGCTCTGATTGGCCGAACTGTCACATGGTTCGGGTAAATAAATACCCGAACCATGTCATATCTACGCCATTTGTCTGTGGGTTTAGCTTTGGGTAGGCAGGCAGGGTAGTTCGCGCTCCAGCCACGCTAGCCAGGGTCCCCCCAGTCATTGTGTCGCTGCTGGGAATAGTAGTACACTGCTCGCTCAGCCACACTATATAGCATTCTGTTTACTGCCACTCTGTGTACCTCGCTCAGCCACACTATATAGCATTCTGTTTACTGCCACTCTGTGTCTGCTGGGAATAGTAGTACACCGCTCGCTCAGCCACACTATATAGCATTCTGTTTACTGCCACTCTGTGTACCTCGCTCAGCCACACTATATAGCATTCTGTTTACTGCCACTCTGTGTCTGCTGGGAATAGTAGTACACCGCTCACCCGCCACTGTATAGCATTGTGCTCTGTGTCGCTGCTGGGAATAGTGGTACACCGCTCACCCGCCACTGTATAGCATTGTGCTCTGTGTCGCTGCTGGGAATAGTGGTACACCGCTCAGCCACACTATATAGCATTCTGTTTACTGTTCTGTGTCTGCTGGGAATAGTAGTACACCGCTCGCTCAGCCACACTATATAGCATTCTGTTTACTGCCACTCTGTGTACCTCGCTCAGCCACACTATATAGCATTCTGTTTACTGCCACTCTGTGTCTGCTGGGAATAGTAGTACACCGCTCACCCGCCACTGTATAGCATTGTGCTCTGTGTCGCTGCTGGGAATAGTGGTACACCGCTCACCCGCCACTGTATAGCATTGTGCTCTGTGTCGCTGCTGGGAATAGTGGTACACCGCTCAGCCACACTATATAGCATTCTGTTTACTGTTCTGTGTCTGCTGGGAATAGTAGTACACCGCTCGCTCAGCCACACTATATAGCATTCTGTTTACTGCCACTCTGTGTACCTCGCTCAGCCACACTATATAGCATTCTGTTTACTGCCACTCTGTGTCTGCTGGGAATAGTAGTACACCGCTCGCTCAGCCACACTATATAGCATTCTGTTTACTGCCACTCTGTGTACCTCGCTCAGCCACACTATATAGCATTCTGTTTACTGCCACTCTGTGTCTGCTGGGAATAGTAGTACACCGCTCACCCGCCACTGTATAGCATTGTGCTCTGTGTCGCTGCTGGGAATAGTGGTACACCGCTCACCCGCCACTGTATAGCATTGTGCTCTGTGTCGCTGCTGGGAATAGTGGTACACCGCTCAGCCACACTATATAGCATTCTGTTTACTGTTCTGTGTCTGCTGGGAATAGTAGTACACCGCTCGCTCAGCCACACTATATAGCATTCTGTTTACTGCCACTCTGTGTACCTCGCTCAGCCACACTATATAGCATTCTGTTTACTGCCACTCTGTGTCTGCTGGGAATAGTAGTACACCGCTCACCCGCCACTGTATAGCATTGTGCTCTGTGTCGCTGCTGGGAATAGTGGTACACCGCTCACCCGCCACTGTATAGCATTGTGCTCTGTGTCGCTGCTGGGAATAGTGGTACACCGCTCAGCCACACTATATAGCATTCTGTTTACTGTTCTGTGTCTGCTGGGAATAGTAGTACACCGCTCGCTCAGCCACACTATATAGCATTCTGTTTACTGCCACTCTGTGTACCTCGCTCAGCCACACTATATAGCATTCTGTTTACTGCCACTCTGTGTCTGCTGGGAATAGTAGTACACCGCTCGCTCAGCCACACTATATAGCATTCTGTTTACTGCCACTCTGTGTACCTCGCTCAGCCACACTATATAGCATTCTGTTTACTGCCACTCTGTGTCTGCTGGGAATAGTAGTACACCGCTCACCCGCCACTGTATAGCATTGTGCTCTGTGTCGCTGCTGGGAATAGTGGTACACCGCTCACCCGCCACTGTATAGCATTGTGCTCTGTGTCGCTGCTGGGAATAGTGGTACACCGCTCAGCCACACTATATAGCATTCTGTTTACTGTTCTGTGTCTGCTGGGAATAGTAGTACACCGCTCGCTCAGCCACACTATATAGCATTCTGTTTACTGCCACTCTGTGTACCTCGCTCAGCCACACTATATAGCATTCTGTTTACTGCCACTCTGTGTCTGCTGGGAATAGTAGTACACCGCTCACCCGCCACTGTATAGCATTGTGCTCTGTGTCGCTGCTGGGAATAGTGGTACACCGCTCACCCGCCACTGTATAGCATTGTGCTCTGTGTCGCTGCTGGGAATAGTGGTACACCGCTCAGCCACACTATATAGCATTCTGTTTACTGTTCTGTGTCTGCTGGGAATAGTAGTACACCGCTCGCTCAGCCACACTATATAGCATTCTGTTTACTGCCACTCTGTGTACCTCGCTCAGCCACACTATATAGCATTCTGTTTACTGCCACTCTGTGTCTGCTGGGAATAGTAGTACACCGCTCGCTCAGCCACACTATATAGCATTCTGTTTACTGCCACTCTGTGTACCTCGCTCAGCCACACTATATAGCATTCTGTTTACTGCCACTCTGTGTCTGCTGGGAATAGTAGTACACCGCTCACCCGCCACTGTATAGCATTGTGCTCTGTGTCGCTGCTGGGAATAGTGGTACACCGCTCACCCGCCACTGTATAGCATTGTGCTCTGTGTCGCTGCTGGGAATAGTGGTACACCGCTCAGCCACACTATATAGCATTCTGTTTACTGTTCTGTGTCTGCTGGGAATAGTAGTACACCGCTCGCTCAGCCACACTATATAGCATTCTGTTTACTGCCACTCTGTGTACCTCGCTCAGCCACACTATATAGCATTCTGTTTACTGCCACTCTGTGTCTGCTGGGAATAGTAGTACACCGCTCACCCGCCACTGTATAGCATTGTGCTCTGTGTCGCTGCTGGGAATAGTGGTACACCGCTCACCCGCCACTGTATAGCATTGTGCTCTGTGTCGCTGCTGGGAATAGTGGTACACCACTCAGCCACACTATATAGCATTCTGTTTACTGTTCTGTGTCTGCTGGGAATAGTAGTACACCGCTCGCTCAGCCACACTATATAGCATTCTGTTTACTGCCACTCTGTGTACCTCGCTCAGCCACACTATTTAGCATTCTGTTTACTGCCACTCTGTGTCTGCTGGGAATAGTAGTAAACCGCTCGCTCAGCCACACTATATAGCATTGTGTTTACTGCCACTCCGTGTCTGCTGGGAATAGTGGTACACCGCTCACCCGCCACTGTATAGCATTTCTGTACTGCCACTGTACTGCTGCCAGTCAGCGTGTACTTTAAAGATAAGTGAAATGAGGAAGAAATCCGGTGAAAGAGGGAGGGGCAAGGGAAGAGGTGTTTCCCCTGACGGTTCACGCACAGGCCACAGGGGAGCACCCAAGAAAACCCACTCAATACCGCCCATGTTGTCCAGGAAAACAACCCTCACAAATCCAAAAGAACAGGACCAGATAATTACTTGGATGACCTCTCAAGCGTCCAGCAGTGGGTTAAGCAGCACCAGCACATCACGCACGAGGTCCGAGTCCTCAGCCAGTTACAAGGAGCCAGTGGGCACAAAGCTGACACAACCGGCAGCGACACCACGCACACAACTGCCAGATAACCAGTCCGATGAATTACCTCAGGACACAATGGGGTATTCGCAGGAGCTATTCCCAGCCCAACAAACTTCCACCTTTCAAAGGTCAATGGAGGAACAGCCAGAAATGTTGTGCCCGGATTCACAACCATTAACTGTGGGAAATGCACCGCGCACTGAAATACAAGGCGAGTCCGAGGAGGACTCGGAAACCCAAATCCCAGAGCAAGTTGGGCAGGAGGGGTTGCAATTGCAGGAGGTCGGCCGACAAGATCTGGAAGACGACGTTGGAGTGAGCTGCGCAGAGGTTGTTCTGGGGAGCTCTACTCCACGGCGGCGGCCCCCACAATGACATATGACGAGTTTCAGGAGATGGAAGAGGAGGGTATGGACAATGTGGACAGAGACCCAGATTTTGTTTGTGAACGAGAACATCGCCGTCGTAGCAGCAGCACAGCTGAGTCTGTTGAAGAACCCACTGCTGCACGAGTTCGCCTTGTGCCACAAGGTAGGCGGCGCGCAATTTCAGGCACCACAAGCGTGGAAGTTCAAGTGAGAGGCAAAAGAGGCGCAAACAGAAATCGCCAGCAAGGCAGGTGCTCCAAAGTCTGGGCTTTCTTTGAAGATTGCACTGAGGATGGTACTATGGCGATTTGCAAGGTGTGCAAGACCCGCCTGAGCAGGGGGAAAAGTATTAACAACCTCTCCACCACCAGCATGAGCCGCCACATGCTATCCAAACATCCCACTCTGTGGGCAAACGCGGCAGGACAGGGTACCAGCAACACTGCCTCCCTTGGGGTCACCAGACTCACCACCAGACCCGCCTCAGCAGCAGCAGTAGCCCAGCCATTGCGTGGTTCACAACATTCACAAACATCAGACGACACTGACACTGTCACTTTCCGGAGTAGTGCTCTTGAGGTCTCCCAGTGTTCATCAAACACAACAACCAACAGCCCTTCAGTGTGCAGCCCTACGATTCAGTTGTCTGTCTCGGAGATGTTTGATCGCAAGAGGAAATTGCCAGCAAATGACCCCCGGGCCGTGGCAGTAACAGCCAGCATAGCCAAGCTTCTGGCCTGCGAAATGCTGCCATATCGAGTGGTGGAGACAAACAGCTTCAAGGGCATGATGTCAGTGGCCATCCCACGTTACGTGGTTCCCAGCCGCTACCACTTTGCGCGCTCTGCAGTGCCTGAGTTGCATGAGCACGTGGTCAGCAAAATAACCCGAAGCTTGAAGAATGCCATTGCCTGCAAGGTTCACCTCACCACTGACACCTGGACGAGTGCGTTCGGCCAGGGTCGATACATCTCCCTTACCGCGCACTGGGTGAACCTTGTGGAGCCTGGCAGCGATTCCTCACCTGCTACGGCGCGCGGGTGTTGCCCACGCCGCAAACAGCTGCACCGCCGTCCCTCCCACTGGATAACAACAGCAGCACCTACCTCTCTGACTCCTTCTCCTCCAACGCATCTCAAAGCTGTACCTCATCCGGAAACGCTAACCCAGCAGCAGTAGGATCGTGGAAGCAGTGCAGCACAGCTGTTGGCATGCGTCAGCAAGCGTTGCTGAAGCTGATCTGCCTTGGGGATAAGCAGCACACAGGGGAGGAAATTTGGAAGGGAATAAAGGAACAGACGGATTTGTGGCTGGCACCGCTGGACCTGAAACCGGGCATGGTTGTGTGTGATAATGGGAGTAATCTCATTCGCGCTTTAAGGTTGGCTAAGCTGACACACATCCCTTGCCTGGCGCACGTGATGAACCTAGTAGTTCAGCGGTTCCTGAGGACATACCCAGGGGTGGCCGATCTTCTGTTGAAGGTGCGACGAGTGGCCAAACATTGTAGAAATTCCAGTACTGCTTCGGGGGCACTCGCCAAGATGCAGAAGCGCTTCAATCTCCCCCACCATCGCTTGCTGTGTGATGTCCCTACGCGCTGGAATTCTACGCTGCACATGCTAGCCCGCTTTTGCGAGCAGAGGAGTGCAGTGGTCCAGTACATGACGGCGCAGTACCGAGGCGCATCCGGACAGCTTCCAAGCTTCTGTGGATCCGATTGGGCCAACATGTTGGACCTCTGCCAAGTCCTCCAAAATTTTGAGCAATCCACGTTGCTTGTGAGCAGTGACAACTCTTCAGTCAGCATTACCATACCACTGCTGTGTTTACTGAAGAGGTCAATGTTGAAAATCAAGGAAACAGCTGTCATGATGCAACTGGGGGAATCTGAAGGAGAAAACGATCAGCGTGATGGTACCAACATCAGGCCATCCGCATCAGGAAACGCTGGCCCCAGCAGCTATGACGAAGAAGAGGAGGAGTTACAGCTGGAGTTGGAGCAGGAATTTCCTGCCACCACTGACGAGGGCCAGAGCGGTGCACGTTGGACTTCCACAATTCAGCGCGAATGGTCAGCAGAAGCAGACCAGGAAGAAGGTGACGACTATGATGCATCACAACAACTATCACAACGCTCACAAGAGGATGATGAGGATTCTGGCAGGACTCTGGCACACATGGCTCAATTCATGCTAGACTGCATTGAACGCGACCCACGCATTGTGCGCATTCTGGACAACACCAATTACTGGGTTTATACCCTTCTGGATCCACGGTACAAACACAATGTTCCAAAACTGCTTGAAGAAAGAGTCAGACAGGTCAAAATGGAAGAATACCAGCAGGCCCTTGTGGAGAATTTAGAGAGGAGATTGACATCCTCCCCCTCCTCTAGCCAGTTGTACGCCGACAGACTGACTTCCGCAAACCCAGGACGACCAGGAGGGCAGCAAACAACACAAGCCGCAGCTAGTGCCCAAAAGGGAATGGTATCGGCAGTGTCTTTGGAGTGGGAAAATTTTATGACACCCATGCAGCAGCAGCCCACAGAACAGCAAGCTTGCAGATCCACCTCCAACACCGATCGCCTGGAGAAGATGGTCAAGGACTACATGTCAGATGGTGTAGCTGTGTTGAACAATCCATCTGCACCCTTCAACTATTGGGTATCGAAGCTAGACACCTGGCACGAACTGGCAATGTACGCAATAGAGGTGCTGGCTTGCCCGGCAGCCAGCGTTATGTCGGAACGCTGTTTCAGTGCTGCCGGAGGCATCGTCACAGATCGGCGTATCCGCCTCTCCACAGAAAATACAGACCGTCTGACTCAAATTAAAATGAATCAATCCTGGATTGGAAACGACTACGCAACACTCCTGGACCCCAACCAAGTAACATGAACAATGACCATCTGTGATGGGTTAGCGTTTCCGGTCCCTGTTTATTGAACCTCTCATCTTTATTACATTTATGACTGCATGGCGGCAAAAAGCATTGCTATATCCGCACGCTATTTGTCCTCATGCAAGGCCTGGGATGCTGTGTCTCAAAAAGCGTGGCCTTCTCCTCCTGCGCCTCCTCCTGTTCCATCACGTGTGCTGCTGCTGCTGCTGCTGGGTTAGCGTTTCCGGTCCCTGTTTATTGAACCTCTCATCTTTATTACATTTATGACTGCATGGCGGCAAAAAGCATTGCTATATCCGCACGCTATTTGTCCTCATGCAAGGCCTGGGATGTTGTGTCTCAAAAAGCGTGGCCTTCTCCTCCTGCGGCTCCTCCTGTTCCCTCACGTGTGCTGCTGCTGCTGCTGCTGCTGCTGGGTTAGCGTTTCCGGTCCCTGTTTATTGAACCTCTCATCTTTATTACATTTATGACTGCATGGCGGCAAAAAGCATTGCTATCCGCACGCTTCTTGTCCTCATGCAAGGCCTGGGTTCGGGTTGTGTCTCAAAGCGTGGCCTTCTCCTCCTGCGCCGCCCTCCTCCTGTTCCATCACGTGTGCTGCTGCTGGGTTAGCGTTACTGGTCCCTTTTCCTGGAACATTTTCTCTGTATTACATTTATGACTGCATGGCGACAAAAAGCATGTTACCTGTGCAAAGAAACATGACATTTTCCGCATTTAAAAGACAGTTTTTCCTTTGAAACTTTACAATCAATTTTCTCAAAAACTATAAGCTCTTTTTCAAATATTTTTTTCCTCTTGTACCCACTCCCAAGGTGCACATACCCTGCAAATTTGGGGTATGTAGCATGTAAGGAAGCTTTACAAAGCACGAAAGTTCGGGTCCCCATTGACTTCCATTATGTTCGGAGTTCGGCGCGAACACCCGAACATCGCGGCGATGTTCGGCGAACGTTCGCGAACCCGAACATCTAGGTGTTCGCCCAACACTAGTCACAACACCTAACGGAATACCTTGGGGTGTCTTCTTTCTAAAATGGGGTCACTTGTGGGGTTCCTATACTGCCCTGGCATTTTAGGGGCCCTAAACCGTGAGGAGTAGTCTAGAAAACAAATGCCTCAAAAATGTCAGCACAGAAAGTTAAAAAAGTCATTTTTTTTACAAAATTCATGTCTTTTTTGATGAATATAATAAAAACTAAGACTCGCAGCAGCAATCAAATAGCACCAAAAGAAAGTTGTATTAGTGACAAGAAAAGAAGGTAAAATTCATTTAGGTGGTAGGTTGTATGACTGAGCAATAAACCGTGAAAGCTGCAGTGGTCTGAATGGAGAAAAAGGCTCTGGTCCTTAAGGGGTAGAAAAACTGTGGTCCTCAAGTGGTTAAGTATATATAGGCAGATCCCCCCTTTAGTGTATGTAGGCAGATCCCCCCTGTAGTATACATAGCGCCCTGAGCGTAACAGATTTTTGTGCCCCCCCATTCATGCTCTTTGCGCGCACGCACGAGATCCCCTTTAGAGCATATAGGTAGATCCCCCCCTTTGGTGTATACTGTATAGGCAGATTCCCCCTTTTAGTGTATATAGGCAGATCCCCCCCACCCCCATTTTAATGTATATAGGCAGATCCCTCCTTTAGTATATATAGGCAGATCCCCTTTTAGTGTATATAGGCAGATCCCCCCTCCCCCCTGTAGTGTATAGAGGCAAATCCCTCCTTTAATATATATATATATAGGCAGATCCCCATTTAGTGTATATAGGCAGATCCTCAGCTTTTGTGTATATAGATCCCCCCTTTTAGTGTATATAGGCAGATCCCCCCTTAAGTATATATAGGCAGATCCCCCTTTTAGTGTATGTAGGCAGATCCCCCCTTTAGTATATATAGGTAGATTCCTCCTTAAGTATATCTAGGCAGATCCCCCCGCCCCTTTATTTTAGTGTATATAGGCAGATCCCCCCTTTAGTATATATAAACATATTCCCCTTTTAGTGTATATAGCTAGGCAGATACTGTAAATAGTGTATAGTATGCAAGAAGATCCCCCTTTAGCGTATATAGGCACCCACCTCCCCCCCAGTCACGAATTCAGCATTGTGTTCATGGCCATGATCACGGGTAGAATCCGCGTAACACTGTCCGAATCTGTGATTGAAACCCGTGATCGTGGTACGATCATGGATTTCAATCACAATGTCAGATTTGGGAAAAAGAACTTGTGATCACAGCTATGCCATGATCACAAGGTTGTGATGAGCACAACTGCATATGTATATAGATAGTTAACTCCAGCTAATTAAATGTAGTCCAATCCCAAAAATCATCCAAGTCAGCAGTCCATAGTATGGCTTTGCCCTCTCACAGTGCATCCAAACACACTTTAACAGGAGGTCAGCAGCACACGTGCTCCATGCACTAAATCCTCCTATCCATTGCACCTGTGCCTCCTCTATATGTAAATTAGCAGAGCTTTGTTCTACTCCATCAAAAAGTCAGGTGGGTACCTGGGTGGAATGGGAAGGCCCACCCTTCCTTCCCTCCCATTTCAGAGTCTGGCCCTGAAAACAAACAAAGGCAGCAACTGGATTGCTATCAAACAATACTTGGACTCCCTCCCAGGTACACATGCAGCTTTTAATAAGCTCAAATAACTGGGAAACATATCTCCCAACCAGGACCCAGACCTGGTGTCCCCTACCTAAAGGATTATTAAGAACACCTGTTCAATTTCTCATGAATGCAATTATCTAATCAACCAATCACATGGCAGTTGCTTAAATGCATTTAGGGGTGTGGTCCTGGTCAAGCCAATCTCCTGAACTCCAAACTGAATGTCAGAATGGGAAAAAAAGGTAATTTAAGCAATTTTGAGCGTGGCATGGTTGTTGATGCCAGACGGGCCAGTCTGAGTATTTCACAATCTGCTCAGTTACTGGGATTTTCACACAAATCCATTTCTACAAATGGGTTTACAAAGAATGGTGTGAAAAGGGAAAAACATCCAGTATGCAGCAGTCCTGTGGGTGAAAATGCCTTGTTGATGCTAGAGATCTGAGGAGAATGTACCCACTGATTTAAGCTGATAGAAGAGCAACGTTGACTAAAATAACCATTACAACCGAGGTATGCAGCAAAGCATTTGTGAAGCCACAACGCACAACCTTGAGGCAGATGGGCTACAACAGCAGAAGACCCCACCGGGTACCAATCATCTTTATTACAAATAGGAAGAAGAGGCTACAATTTGCACAAGCTCATCAAAATTGGACAGTTGAAGACTGTAAAAATGCTGCCTGGTCTGATTAGTCTCGATAGATTCAGAATTTGGCATAAACAAAATGAGAACATGGATCCATCATGCCTTGTTACCACTGTGCAGGCTGGTGGTGGTGGTGTAATGGTGTGGGGGATGTTTTCTTGGCACACTTTAGGCCCCTTAGTGCCAATTGGGCAATGTTTAAATGCCACAGGCTACCTGAGCATTGTTTCTGACCATATCCATCCCTTCATGACCACCATGTACCAATCCTCTGATGGCTACTTACAGCAGGATAATGCACCATGTCACAAAGCTTGAATCATTTCAAATTGGTTTCTTGAACACGACAATGAGTTCACTGTACTAAAATGGTCCCCACAGTCACCAGATCTCAACCCAATAGAGCATCTTTGGGATGTGATGGAACTGGAGCTTCGTGCCCTGGATGTGCATCCCACAAATCTCCATCAACTGCAAGATGCTATTCTATCAATATGGGCCAACATTTCTAAAGAATGCTTTCAGCATCTTGTTGAATCAATACTAATTCATACTAATGTATGCTGTTACTATTAATCCTTTAGGTAAGTGTATATTTAATATTTTTTACATATTTTTTTATTATATATATATTATTATTATATTATTATTTTTTCAGCTCCTCACGTTCATGACCAAAAGCTCTACAGGCACTTGTATAGATCTGCTAAAGCAGGCCAAGAACCATGAAATGCGTTGTCTGCTATGCATGAATAAACATGACTTTTTGCATTAATTACTTTTGGATCGCCATAGTTGAAATCTATGCCCTGTTTTGATGCTGATCTGGCTGCCGGGGCGTAGATTTCAACTCACCGCCGCTGCACGCATCCGCCATTTTCGGTGTTCCTGCCGATCTCGCCATTGTCTCCCCGCGGTCTCCCTTCACAGCTCACTTGCTCTGCCTGTCTCTATGATGGCAGAGCCCTGTGAGCTGATCAGGAGCCAATTTCATTGGCTCCTGGCTCTGTCTTTCAATGTAAGAAACTCCAATTGGCTTACATTGAAAGACACGGTCAGGAGCCAATGAAAGCAGCTCCCAGGAACTCTGCCATCATAGAGACAGCAGAGTGGGTGGCCCAGGTTCCCGACGTGCGACGGTGATGGTGATTGTATGTGCAGCGATTTGTTGTGATTCTGCCATTTATGTACCAGCAGTCTCTGACCCTTAAGGGGGCAGAGACCGCTGGTACTTAAAGGGACTCTGAGGAATGCCTGAATTTAAAAGAATACACTTACCTGGGGTCTTCCAACTCACCGTAGGTGGCGAGGTCCCGCGGCATCCTCCTGGCTCCTCTCCCTCAGCCTCATCACGGCGGCCGGCGTGACAGGTCTGTGCATGCCGGCGTGATGACACGAAGTGGCCGGCGTGATGATGCATTGCGTCATTAACCAGGAAAAGCCAGCTCAACACCCGGCCCGGGTGTCGCTGGGTGATGCCGGTAATGGGGGCTGGCAGAGGCTGAAGGAGAGGAGCCAGAAGGACGCAGCAGGACCTCGCCACCTACGGTGAGCTGGAAGAAGCCCAGGTAAGTGTATTCTTTTAAATTCGGGCACTCCTCGGAGTCCCTTTAAGTGGTTAAATAATGATTTGTCCTTCTGAAAAGGTAAGAAATTACACTTTTCATATATACAACATCTAGTAGTATCATATCATCAAGTGCCTCTCTACCAGTGTTTTTCAGTACTGACAGAAATTTTGGATGATGGGGTAGAAGGTGGGTGGGATGGCAATAATACCTGGTCTTGTGACAAACACCAGTCATTGTGCCTTAGAGCTCCTCCTCACCACCGGTGGAGCCTGAAAACTGTAATGCTCGGTTATATCCCCCACTCAAATGATGGGCAGTAGCATGGGAACCTTTGGTGGCAGGAGAAAAGGCGGTGACTGCAAAAAAAGAACACTAAGTGGAACATCTTACTGGATTGTATGTTTTGCTAGAGCTGGTGGTGGTGGCGGACAGTTCTTGAAATACACCTATGGACAGCTGCCGATAATGGCCAAATACGAGTTGCCTGACTGGGGGTAAGTGAAAACTGCTGAGCTTTGGCAGTATATACCTTCTTCCTCCCTCTCTCCTTTTGGTGCTTTATAACCTCCTGCTCTTCTTCATACTCCTTCTTTTCTTCCTGCCAATGACGATCTCCTAGTTCACCCCAGATCTGATCAAGGGCATCATCATCATAATCACCATCATCTGTGTGTTCCTCCTCTTCCTCAGTGGAGCCAGTTTTCCTGTATACACCAGCAGGTAGCAGCTGCCTTTTAGAGCCAGTTTCAATTGAGCCATCGTTTGGTTCAGTGTATTGGGGGTGAAAATGAACTGGGGGTAAAGCCTATGAACACACTCTCATCATTTGATGACCAAAAAACTGTGCATCTTCAAGGCATGCATCATGCTCTGTATCTCCTTCCCCTTGGTAAGAGTTCTCAAGACTTTTCTGTAGAGAAGGAAGAAGTAGAAGGAGGTGGATCTACAACTCTGCCGTGGGACCCATGTGAACCCTCTGGGGCTGGGAGGAAAAGGAGGTGAAATAAATTGATCCAGGCTGGGTCTTGCACTACTACCAGTTTAGCATGGTGCTGTAGTAATAGGTGCACAATACCAGCAGCAGCACCAAAATGTCTCAGTTTGAGCTGGCTCCTGGTTCCAAGTACTGGAGGTACAAACCATCCCAAATGGCTTTCCCTCCCACCTCAGACAAAGCTGCTCCTTCCTCTTTGGCTAGACATATTCTAGGGTGTCATACCCTGGCCTGCACACAACTTTTGCACAAATAACTTCTCAAAAACTCATACTATCATTTTTTGGAAGAATTTCTCCCCCAAAATTGTAGTGCATTTGACTGTTCAGCCATGCAAAACGTAAGTATTACGGGAGGCAAGTATTAACAACTCAGCCTGCACTGACAGAAATAAGATGCTTCAGAAATACTCAACCTTTTTTTTGTTGGGGGGGGGGTATATTTCTCCCCAAAAATCCGAGTGCATTTGATCTTCCAGCCACGTTAAACGTTACCACTACAGGAGGCATGTAACTACAACTGAACACAGTCAATAAGATCTGTCAGTAAACCAGTGTGAAGACAGTACAGCCTGTGCTGAAAGAAAATAAACCTGCTTCACAAATGTTCAAATTATAAATTATTTTGAGGGGTTATGTACAATACAATACAATACCACCAATCCATCCAAGCAATAAATCTATCTAATAAATAATCAGTAATAGAAATCTGACTAACAGTGAAACTGTCTATCTGAAACTACTATATATCTTTCTGAATAGGGACTAGAAGGACTGTCTATCTGACTGCACTTTCTTTATTCAATATTGAACTTAACTCGATATTCTGCCAGCAGCACAGATGAGATGTTGTATCACTAGCAGTCAATACTCACGAGTGCTGAAATGCAGTGAAGCCCTAGCCTTATATAATGATATGGCTGCCCTGGTGCCATGTGGTTGCAGACAGGCAATTTCTGCTTGCACCACAAAGATGGTGCTTTGATAGGAGGGCCCTATTCACATTATGGGGGGTTGCTGGCTTTATTGGTTTGCACCAATAAATCATGCAATTTTTCGGGTCGGCAATATCTGAATGTGAACAGCCATATTAAGGTTGACTATAAGAACAACTCTAATCTGACAGCCAATCTACAAATAAATTAGCAGTTCCTAGTTTGCGTTTGTCGTAAAATTTTTAGATGGTAGGAAGGATAAATGGAAAGTTTATGCTTTATGGCCTTTTTACAAAGTTAAAGGTTTGAATTATTTGATCAGAATACTACTCAAAAGCAAATCAACAAAATAATTGAGTTTTAATTCACAAGAATAATTAATATCAAAACATTAACATATCGATCACTAGGAGCACCAATTGGTCTCTGCAATGTAGACAGAAATTATATCTGAATTTTAACACTTAAAGATTCCTGAGATAGCGAAGCTTGGAGACAACGAATATAACAGAGTTTAGAAATACATGCAGGACATTCATGGGAAAAGGAAGAAGTGGTAGAATATATTTAGATTTCTTCATAGAATTTCAGTGAGAATAAAGACAGTTGTAGATTTCATTAATTATAGTAACAGAGTCCTACATTGATTTCTATCAGTTTGGGAAACTTTGCTTTTTCCATTTGAAGACGACACTCCCATTCACAACTAGCCATAAAACATGAGGAAAGAAAAATATTGTTAATAAATGTTATTTGCTTCTATTGGTCTAGAAATTAATAACATTGCCAATTTCTGTTGCTCTTCTGTGTTTGCAAAAATGTTTAAAGCTTTTTAAAACAAGCAATGTTTTGCAAACTTCTTTTGGTATTACTCCTGTTGGGTCTTTGCAGGGCAGTTTGTAGGCCATAGAGCTCCCAGGGTGAGGATGTATAAATTGTGCCTCCTATAGATTTGTATATGCTATTGCAATGTGGTAGCCAGATGTGCCCCCCAGTATTAGGTATCCCCGAATATAGCTAGCCAGAAGTGGCCCACAGTATCAGTTAGCCATAGCAAATGGTATCTCCCCACCCTGTATAGGTAGCCAGAGCACCCCCCAGTATTAATTAGCCAGATGCAGCCTCCCCAGCATATTTAGTCACAGAAGGCCACAATATTAGGCAGCCAGATGCAGTTTCCCAGTATAAGATGTCCCCCAATATACATAGCCAGAGAGCCCCCTCTGTAAGGTAGCCAGAGTGTGCCCCCCCTGTAAGGTAGCCAGAGCACCCCCACTATAAGGTAGTCAGACCACCCCACACTGTTAGATAGCGAGATTCCACCTTCCCGTAGTGTAGCTTGAGTGCCCTACAACCCCCCATAAGGTAGCCAGAGTGCACCCCATGTAAGGTTGTCAGAGTTTTCATGAAACCAATAAATATCATGGTCTGGCTTGACTTGGTAAACATTAGAGATGGCTCGACCCTCCGATTTTCGGTTCGCAAACATCGAACGTGAACTTCCGCAAACGTTTGGTTCGCGCAAACTTTCGCGAACCGCAATAGACTTCAATGGGGAGGCGAACTTTGAAAACTAGAAAAATGTATGCTGGCCACAAAAATGATGGAAAAGATGTTTCAAGGGGTCTAACACCTGTAGGGGGGCATGGATGAGTGGGATAGACGCCAAAAGTCTCGGGGAAAAATCTGGATGTGATGCATTGCATGCTAAATTGGAGGCCTAAAGTGCTTTAAAACATCTTGCATGTGTATACATCAATCAGGGAGTTTAATTAGAGGACTGCTTCACATTGACACACCAAACTCAATGTGTAACGCACCGCAAACAGCTGTTTGTGTAGTGATGGCTAGAGTTGGGCCGAACGGTTCGCCTGCGAACGGTTCCATGCGAACTTCAGTGGTTCGCTTTCGCGTCCCGCAGGCGAACCTTTGCGGAAGTTCGGTTCGCCCCATAATGCACATGGAGGGTCAACTTTGACCCTCTACATCACAGTCAGCAGGCCCAGTGTAGCCAATTAGGCTACACTAGCCCCTGGAGCCCCACCCCCCCTTATATAAGGCAGGCAGCGTCGGCCATTACGGTCACTCGTGTGCTGCCTGCGTTAGTGAGAGTAGGGCGAGCTGCTGCAGACTGTCTCTCAGGGAAAAATTAGTTAGGCTTAACTTGTTCCTGTCTGGCTGCATACCTGTGCTGTGAACCCACCACTGCATACCTGTGCTGTGAACCCACCACTGCATACCTGTGCTGTGAACCCACCACTGCATACCTGTGCTGTGAACCCACCACTGCATACCTGTTCAGTGAACCCACCACTGCATACCTGTGCTGTGAACCCACCACTGCATACCTGTTCAGTGAACCTGCCACTGCATACCTGTTCTGTTCAGTGGACCCGCCACTGTATACCTGTTCATTGAACCCACCACTGCATACCTGTGCTGTGAACCCACCACTGCATACCTGTTCTGTGAACCCACCACTGCATACCTGTGCTGTGAACCCACCACTGCATACCTGTTCAGTGAACCTGCCACTGCATACCTGTTCTGTTCAGTGGACCCGCCACTGTATACCTGTTCAGTGAACCCGCCACTGCATACCTGTTGTGTTCAGTGAACCAGCCACTGCATACCTGTTCTGTGAACCCGCCACTGTATACCTGTTCTGTTTAGTGAACCCGCCACTGTATACCTGTTCTGTTTAGTGAACCCGCCACTGCATACCTGTTCTGTTCAGTGGACCCGCCACTGTATACCTGTTCATTGAACCCACCACTGCATACCTGTGCTGTGAACCCACCACTGCATACCTGTTCTGTGAACCCACCACTGCACCACCCTGATTGATGTATACACATGCAAGATGTTTGAAAGCACTTTAGGCCTGTCATTTAGCATTCAATGTGATTTCTGCCCTTAAAACGCTGCTTTGCGTCAAATCCAGATTTTTCCCCGGGACTTTTGGCATTTGCTTTTGGCCAGCATAATTATTTTTTTTTTCAAAGTTCGCATCCCCATTGAAGTCTATTGCGGTTCGCGAACTTTAACGCGAACCGAACCTTCCGCGGAAGTTCGCGAACCAGGTTCGCGAACCTAAAATCGGAGGTTCGGCCCAACTCTAGTGATGGCCGTGCTGGACTGGTGCGCACCATGGCCAGAGTGCAGGCGATGGCGGTTTTCAAGCCCATATGGTCGGGCTGAGGTAGCTGAATGACAGAACAACAGTGACTGAGTGTCCAGCTGATCGAATTTGGTCTGTCCACAATGAAGCAACGACCTTATTATCTATCTTCTTGGGTCAGGTGTGCCCCCCAACCCCAACACACTAATTTAGCCAGTCATTGCTTCATTGTAATACGCAAGCCCCTTCACTGCGGCAAGGTAACGATCACGAAGGAGAATTGACACTTGTACATGCCTTTTGTTTTGTTGTTGCAGCCACAGTGCAGACAGAAAAATTAGGAAGGCATGTTCACGAACCAGAAAAATTATTATAGCGGAATCCACCTGGAGTCCTGCCTGGACCCTGTTGGTGGTGGCGGAGAAGGCAGTCACACAGCGTGCAGGCAGAGATGCTGTGTGTGGGGACTGACTTACTCTTCGAGCAGGCCTGACCGTGCTTTGCAGACCAGGCATCCATGGTCAGATGCACCCTTGACCCAACGCTGTGTGCCAGAGATGACACCACTTGTCTTTCAACATCACAGTACAGTTTGGGTATCGCCTTTTTTGAGAAATAATTGTGTGATGGTATCTTACACTGCGGTGTATGGCTTTGCTTTTGTGTGCTGATTTTCCTCAGGTGGTCATCCCATTGCAGTTTGTGCTTTGTAATCATGTGCCTTCGTAAGGTAGTTGTCCCTATGTGGGTCTTGGTCTTTCCACGGCACAATTTTCGGTGGCAGAAAGTACAGATGGCATTGCTCTCATCTGAGGCAGACACACAAAAAAATTTCCACACCGCTGAGCCCTGGGGTGATGGCACTTTAGTGGTGGCGGCCGACTGAGTGTTAAGTGGGGTGCCAGAATCAGAGCAGGAGAAGAGAGATATGTCACGCTTTCGTGCGGAAGCTGAGAAAGATGAGGTGTTCTGTGTTAAATAGTGAACTACGTCCTGACAATATTAGGGGTTGATGGCACGTGCCTTCTTCTGAACACTGTACTTTGGTCCAGGGCCACAATAAATCACATCAGCACGGCCTCAAACAGACCTGCCAGGTGGCCTTCCTTGTGGTCTGCCTCTGCCTCTTCCTGTTTTGTCCATATTGGGGGGGGATGAAGTGAAAGGTATGCACTGACTTGACTAATACAATGTGCAGTCACACAGGTGCAGTTAACAGGTATGCACAGAGTAGTATATCACACTGCGTGCACTCACCTAGGTAGGTGGGTGCACTGAACAACAGGTAGGTATATGCTGTGCTGCTGGGTATTACAAATGTGCAGCTGTCATACACACACACACGTACCGTGAGCAGGTACAGTGACTGGTGGTATTAAATATCACACTGTGTGTGCTCACGTAGGTAGGTGGGTGCACTGAACAACAGGTAGGTATATGCAGTGATGGGTATTACAAATTTTCACCTTTCACACACACACAGGTACCGAACAGGAACAGTGACACTGCTTGCGCTCACATAGGTAGGTGGGTGCACTGTGAACAACAGGTAAGTATATGCAGTGATGGGTATTACAAATGCGCACCTGTCACACACACACAGGTACCGAACAGGCACAGAGACACTGCGTGCGCACATGTAGGTAGGTGGGCGCACTGTGAACAACAGGTAGGTATATGCAGTGATGGGTATTACAAATCTGCCCCTGTCACACACACAGGTAGTCAACTGAATGTGCTGGGCCTGGCAGTGGCACAGTAGGAATTACCACCAAGGGACCAAAGGCCAGCTGCGATTGACTGACAGGGCTGTTTATAATGCAAGTGGGCCACACACACACACAAAAAAAATGGATCACAAGAACAAGATTAGCTCTCAAAAGAGCTGTTGAGGGGTGCTTTTTTAGCAATAAGAATCAGCAAGGAGCAAGCTAACAAGCCTACAAGAGCCTAACTAAGCTTTCCCTATGTGAGTCTGCAGCAGCTCTCCCTTCTCTAATTACTGCAGGCACACGAGTGAGTCCAATGCCTGACTCTGCCTGCCTTTTATAAGGAGGGAGGGGGCCTGATTGGCTACAATGTGCCTGCTGACTGTGATGTACAGGGTCAAAGTTGACCATAATGATGTAGTATAGGAGGCGGGTTGAACCGCCATAAAGTTCGCATTCGATAGCAAACACAAACCACCGAAAGTTCGCTGGGAACTGTTCGCGGTCGAACCGTTCGGGCCATCTCTAGTGAACATTGCACATGTAGGTTAGGCAATGACACATGTTCGTTTCGGGCTTTTCTTTGAGCCCTTGATCAGGCCACCATATATATTGAAATAATTTCTAATTGACCCAGTCTGTAGCAAAAGCCAGTACTACATGAAAAAAGGGAGGCGTCTGCACCAACCAGACGCACATATCACTATCCCATAGTCATAGTCTAATGTTGTACCATATTATTATTATGTGTGTGTGTATATAGTACCAACATCTTATGCAGCACTTTACAAAGTACATAGTCATGTCACTAAGGTGACCCAAACTGTTCTGTAAGCAAATAGTTTGCCCCCTTAGGCGAACACATGGCATGTTAGACCCACCCCCTATACGTTATAATGGAGCCAAACTTTGACCCCTCACCCCAGAGTCAGCAGGAACATGGCAGCCAATCAGCTATCCCTCCCACCTGGACCGCCACCCCCCCACCACCACCTATTAGAAAGCCAGCACAGCAGCCATTTTGCAGTCTGTGTTTGGCTTCTGTGCTAGACAGATCAGGGAGAGTGTGCTGTTGTTAGGGAAATGTATTATTATTATTATTATTATTATTTATAAAGTGTCAACATATTCCGTGGCGCTGTACAAAGTGGCGCTGTACAAGGGGTACATAATGATACAGACAATGATACAGACATTTGATATACATGAAATAGGGACACTGGTATTAAATACAGAGCTGGTGATTACAATGACAGATGTGACATGATGAATAAAATGTATAACAGAGTGCAAGCTATGAAATTAATAATAAATTTCAAGTCACAGAAGGGTGAAAGAGCCCGACCCTTGCGAGCTTACAACCTATAGAAATTTGGGGGGGAAACAAGAGGTGGGGAAGTATGCAGTATGTAACAAGCAGTGCATGTTTAGGTTATTTAGTAAGGAGTCAAGTTGATGCCAGGGGGAATGGGCTAAGCAACGGGAACCAGACGTCCCGCTTTACCCGGGACGCGACCTGCCTTCGGGGTCCGCTGTCCCAGGATGCCTTGCATCCCAGGAAACGTCCCGCTTTAAGCAGCGGGATGTCCCGGCCTCGGGATTCTGGCCGCCGTAATTGCAACTGGCAGTGGCGTCTATTAGACGACGTGCCAGTTCATAGCCTGCAGCCCCCCTCCAGCCTGCATAGTGTTCGGCAGGCGAGCAGGGCTACAGGAAGATGGCGTCTGAAGCCCTGTACTGGAGACTATTTGTGTCTCCAGTACAGGGCATCGGACGCCATCTTACCGTAGCCCTGCTATTCCATCAGCGCGGGAGACTGCAGGAGGAAGATCTTGGAGGAGCTGCGCGCCAGAGGCCGGCCGCGTGAGGGGACTTCTGTCAGGTGAGTAAATTATTTTTTTGCAAGTGTTATGCTGCACACATTGCGTTATTTCCTGCTGAAATGTTGCCCGCCACATTGCATTTATTTCCTGCTGACATGTTGGCCACATTGCATTTATTTACTGCTGAAATGTTGCACATATTGCGTTTATTTACTGCTGAAATGTTGCACACATTGCGTTTATTTTCTGGTGAAATGTTGCCCACATTGCGTTTATTTTCTGGTGAAATGTTGCCCACATTGCGTTTATTTTCTGGTGAAATATTTCTCACTTTGCGTTATTTCCTGCTGACTTTCTGCCACATTGCATTTACTTTCTGGTAAAATGTTGCACACATTGCGTTATTTCCTGCTGACATGTTGCACACATTGCGTTATTTACTGCTGAAATGTTGCCCACATTGCATTTATTTACTGCTGAAATTTTGCTCACATTGCGTTTATTTTCTGGCGAAATGTTACCCACATTGCGTTTATTTTCTGGTGAAATGTTGCCCACATTGCGTTATTTCCTGCTGACATGTTGCCCACATTGCGTTTATTTTCTGGTGAAATGTTTCCCACTTTGCATTATTTCCTGCTGACATGTTGCCCACATTGCGTTATTTACTGCTGAAATGTTGCCCACATTGCATTTATTTACTGCTGAAATGTTGCCCACATTGCGTTTATTTACTGCTGAAATGTTGCACACATTGCGTTTATTTTCTGGGGAAATGTTGCCCACATTGAGTTTATTTTCTGGTGAAATGTTGCCCACTTTGTGTTATTTCCTGCTGACATGTTGCCCACATTGCATTATTTACTGCTGAAATGTTGCCCACATTGCATTTATTTACTGCTGAAATGTTGCCCACATTGCATTTATTTACTGCTGAAATGTTGCACACATTGCGTTTATTTACTGCTATGTTGCCCACATTGTGTTATTTTGTGGTGAAATGTTACCCACATTGCAATTGATTTACTGCTGAAATGTTGCCCACATTATGTTTTCTTTTCTGGAGAGATGTTGCCCACATTGCATTTATTAACTGAAGAAATGTTGCCCACATTGCGTTTATTTTCTGGTGAAATGTTGCCCACAATGCGTTATTTCCTGCTGACATGTTGCCCACATTGCGTTTATTTTCTGGTGAAATGTTGCCCACTTTGCGTTATTTCCTGTTGACATGTTGCCCACATTGCATTATTTACTGCAGAAATGTTGCCCACAATGCATTATTTACTGGTGAAATGTTGCACACATTGCGTTTATTTACTGCTGAAATGTTGCCCACATTGCGTTTATTTTCTGGTGAAATGTCGTCCACATTGCGTTATTTCCTGTTGACATGTTGCCCACATTGCATTTATTTACTGCTGAAATGTTGCACACATTGCGTTTATTTACTGCTGAAATGTTGCACACATTGAATTTATTTTCTGGTAAAATGTTGCCCACATTGCGCTTATTTTCTGGTGAAATGTTGCCCACATTGCGTTATTTCCTGCTGACATGTTGCCCACATTGCGTTATTTACTGCTGAAATGTTGCCCACATTGCATTTATTTACTGCTGAAATGTTGCACACATTGCATTTATTTACTGCTGAAATGTTGCACACATTGAATTTATTTTCTGGTAAAATGTTGCCCACATTGCATTTATTTTCTGGTGAAATGTTGCCCACATTGCGTTTATTTTCTGGTGAAATGTTGCCCACATTGCGTTATTTCCTGCTGACATGTTGCCCACATTGCGTTATTTACTGCTGAAATGTTGCCCACATTGCATTTATTTACTGCTGAAATGTTGCACACATTGCGTTTATTTGCTGCTATGTTGCCCACATTGCGTTATTTTCTGCTAAAATGTTGCCCACATTGTGTTTTATTTTCTGGTGAAAGGTTGCCCACATTGCGTTTTATTTACTGCTGAAATGTTGCCCACATTGCATTTATTTACTGCTGAAATGTTGCCCAAATTGCGTTTTAATTTCTGGTGAAATGTTGCCTACAATGCGTTATTTACTGCTGACATGTTGCCCACATTGTGTTATTTACTGCTGAAATGTTGCCCACATTGCATTTATTTACTAATGAAATGTTAGACACATTGCGTTTATTTACTGCTATGTTGCCCACATTGTCTTATTTTCTGGTGAAATGTTGCACACATTGCATTTATTTACTGCTGAAATGTTGCCCACATTGCATTTATTTACTGCTGAAATGTTGCCCACATTGCGTTTATTTTCTGGTGAAATGTTGCTCACTTTGTGTTATTTCCTGCTGACATGTTGCCCACATTGTGTTATTTACTGCTGAAATGTTGCCCACATTGCATTTATTTACTGCTGAAATGTTGCACACATTGCGCTTATTTTGTGGTAAAATGTTGCCCACATTGCGTTTTCATTTCTGGTGAAGTGTTGCCCACATTGCGTTATTTCTTGCTGACATGTTGCCCACATTGCTTTATTTACTGCTGAAATGTTGCCCAAATTGCATTTATTTACTGCTGAAATGTTTCACACATTGCGTTTATTTACTGCTATGTTGCCCACATTGCGTTATTTTCTGCTGAAATGTTGCCCACATTGTGTTTTATTTTCTAGTGAAATGTTACCCATATTGCAATTTATTTACTGCTGAAATGTTGCCCACATTGCGTTTTCTTTTCTGGTGAAATGTTGCCCACATTATGTTTTCTTTTCTGGAGAAATGTTGCCCACATTGCATTTATTTACTGGTGAAATGTTGCCCACATTGCATTTATTTTCTGGTAAAATGTTGCCCACATTGCGTTATTTCCTGCTGACATGTTGCCCACATTGCGTTATTTACTGCTGAAATGTTGCCCACTTTGCATTTATTTACTGCTGAAATGTTGCACACATTGAATTTATTTTCTGGTAAAATGTTGCCCACATTGCATTTATTTTCTGGTGAAATGTTGCCCACATTGCATTTATTTACTGCTGAAATGTTGCACACAGTGCATTTATTTACTGCTGAAATATTGCACACATTGAATTTATTTTCTGGTAAAATGTTGCCCACATTGTGTTTATTTTCTGGTGAAATGTTGCCCACATTGCATTTATTTACTGCTGAAATGTTGCACACATTGCGTTTATTTACTGCTATGTTGCCCACGTTGCGTTATTTTCTGATAAAATGTTGCCCACATTGTGTTTTATTTTCTGGTCAAATTGTTGCCCACATTGTGTTTTATTTTCTGGTGAAATTTTGCCCACATTGCGTTTTTTTTACTGCTGAAATTTTGCCCACATTGCATTTATTTACTGCTGAAATGTTGCCCAAATTGCGTTTAATTTCTGGTGAAATGTTGCCCACATTGCGTTTTATTTTCTGGTGAAATATTTCTCACATTGCGTTTTTTCCTGCTGACATGTTGCCCACATTGCATTTATTTACTGCTGAAATTTTGCACACATTGCGTTTATTTTCTGGCGAAATGTTGCCCACATTGCGTTTATTTTCTGGTGAAATATTTCTCACTTTGCGTTATTTCCTGCTGACATGTTGCCACATTGCATTTATTTTCTGGTAAAATGTTGCACACATTGTGTTATTTCCTGCTGACATGTTGCCCACATTGCATTTATTTACTGCTGAAATTTTGCACACAATGCATTTATTTTCTGGCGAAATGTTGCCCACATTGCGTTTATTTTCTGGTGAAATGTTGCCCACATTGCATTATTTCCTGCTGACATGTTGCCCACATTGCGTTATTTACTGCTGAAATGTTGCCCACATTGCATTTATTTACTGCTGAAATGTTGCCCACATTGCGTTTATTTACTGCTGAAATGTTGCAAACATTGCGTTCATTTTCTGGTGAAATGTTGCCCACATTGCGTTTATTTTCTGGTGAAATGTTGCCCACTTTGTGTTATTTCCTGCTGACATGTTGCCCACATTGCGTTATTTACTTCTGAAATGTTGCCCACATTGCATTTATTCACTGGAGAAATGTTGCACACATTGCGTTTATTTTGTGGTAAAATGTTGGCCACATTGCGTTTATTTTCTGGTGACGTATTGCCCACATTGCGTTATTTCTTGCTGACATGTTGCCCACATTGCGTTTTTTACTGCTGAAATGTTGCCCACATTGCATTTATTTACTGCTGAAATGTTGCACACATTGGGCCTGATTCACAAAGCGGTGCTAACAGTTAGCACGCTGGTGAATAGCCCTTTATCATGCCTAAACTCAGTTTAGGCATGATAAGTTTAGGTGTGATAAGTTTAGGTGTGATAAGTTTAGGTGTGATAAGTTTAGGCATGATAAGTTTAGGTGTGATAAGTTTAGGCATGATAAGTTTAAGCGCCAACTGCGTTAGCACCACAGTGCACAGCTGATCAAAAGTTTTACGCTAGCAAAGACTGGTGCACTTTGTATAAAGTTTAATGGCGCTGCTTTGCGTGCGGGACTTTGCAAGCGATCTAAACTTATCTAAACTTAGCATGCCTAAACTTATCACACCTAACTTATCACGCCTAAACTTATCACGCCTAAACTGGCTTTTCACCAGCATGGTGCAATGGTTATCATGCCTAAAGTCTTTTAGGCGTGCTAACTGGGTTAGCACCGCTTTGTGAATCGAGCCCCTTGTGTTTTATTTTCTGGTGAAATGTTACCCACATTGCAATTCATTTACTGCTGAAATGTTGCCCACATTATGTTTTCTTTTCTGGAGAGATGTTGCCCACATTGCATTTATTTACTGGAGAAATGTTGCCCACATTGCGTTTATTTTCTGGTGAAATGTTGCCCACTTCGCGTTATTTCCTGTTGACATGTTGCCCACATCGCATTATTTACTGCAGAAATGTTGCCCACAATGCATTATGTAGTGCTGAAATGTTCCACACATTGCATTTATTTACTGCTGAAATGTTGCACACATTGCGTTTATTTTCTGGTGAAATGTTGCCCACATTGCGTTTATTTTCTGGTGAAATGTCGTCCACATTGCGTTATTTCCTGCTGACATATTGCCCACATTGCGTTATTTACTGCTGAAATGTTGCCCACATTGCATTTATTTACTGCTGAAATGTTGCACACATTGCGTTTATTTACTGCTGAAATGTTGCACACATTGAATTTATTTTCTGGCAAAATGATGCCCACATTGCATTTATTTTCTGGTGAAATGTTGCCCACATTGCGTTTATTTTCTGGTGAAATGTTGCCCACATTGCGTTATTTCCTGCTGACATGTTGCCCACATTGCGTTACTTTCTGCTGAAATGTTGCCCACATTGCATTTATTTACTGCTGAAATGTTGCACACATTGCATTTATTTACTGCTATGTTGCCCACATTGCGTTATTTTCTGCTAAAATGTTGCCCACATTGTGTTTTATTTTCTGGTGAAATGTTGCCCACATTGCGTTTTATTTACTGCTGAAATGTTGCCCACATTGCATTTATTTACTGCTGAAATGTTGCACACATTGCGTTTATTTTGTGGTAAAATGTTGCCCACATTGCGTTTTCATTTCTGGTGAAGTGTTGCCCACATTGCGTTATTTCTTGCTGACATGTTGCCCACATTGCTTTATTTACTGCTGAAATGTTGCCCAAATTGCATTTCCTTACTGCTGAAATGTTTCACACATTGCGTTTATTTACTGCTATGTTGCCCACATTGCGTTATTTTCTGCTGAAATGTTGCCCACATTGTGTTTTATTTTCTAGTGAAATGTTACCCATATTGCAATTTATTTACTGCTGAAATGTTGCCCACATTGCGTTTTCTTTTCTGGTGAAATGTTGCCCACATTATGTTTTCTTTTCTGGAGAAATGTTGCCCACATTGCATTCATTTACTGGTAAAATGTTGCCCACATTGCGTTTATTTTCTGGTGAAATGTTGCCCACATTGCGTTATTTCCTGCTGACATGTTGCCCACATTGCGTTATTTACTGCTGAAATGTTGCCCACATTGCATTTATTTACTGCTGAAATGTTGCACACGGTGCATTTATTTACTTCTGAAATGTTGCACACATTGAATTTATTTTCTGGTAAAATGTTGCCCACATTGCGTTTATTTTCTGGTGAAATGTTGCCCACATTGCGTTTATTTTCTGGTGGAATGTTGCCCACATTGCGTTATTTCCTGCTGACATGTTGCCCACATTGCGTTATTTACTGCTGAAATGTTGCCCACATTGCATTTATTTACTGCTGAAATGTTGCACACATTGCGTTTATTTACTGCTATGTTGCCCACATTGCGTTATTTTCTGCTGAAATGTTGTCCACATTGTGTTTTATTTTCTGGTCGAATTGTTGCCCACATTGTGTTTTATTTTCTGGTGAAATTTTGCCCACATTGCGTTTTTTTTACTGCTGAAATTTTGCCCACATTGCATTTATTTACTGCTGAAATGTTGCCCAAATTGCGTTTTAATTTCTGGTGAAATGTTGCCCACATTGCGTTTTCATTTTTGGTGAAATGTTGCCCACATTGCGTTATTTACTGCTGAAATGTTGCCCACATTGCATTTATTTACTGCTAAAATGTTGCACACATTGCATTTATTTACTGCTATGCTCCCCACATTGCGTTATTTTCTGCTGAAATGTTGCCCACATTGTGTTTTATTTTCTGGTTGAATTGTTGCCCACATTGTTTTATTTTCTGGTGAAATGTTGCCCACATTGCGTTTTTTTTACTGCTGAAATTTTGCCCACATTTCATTTATTTACTGCTGAAATGTTGCCCACATTGCGTTTTCATTTTTGGTGAAATGTTGCCCACATTGCGTTATTTACTGCTGAAATGTTGCCCACATTGCATTTATTTACTGCTGAAATGTTGCACACATTGCGTTTATTTACTGCTATGTTGCCCACATTGTGTTATTTTCTGCTGAAATGTTGCCCACATTGCGTTTTATTTTCTGGTGAAATGTTGCCCACGTTGCGTTTTCTTTTCTGGTGAAATGTTTCCCACATTGCATTTTATTTTCTGGTGAAATGTTGCCCACATTGTATTATTTCCTGCTGACATGTTGCACACATTGCATTTATTTTCTGGTGAAATGTTTCCCACATTGCTTTATTTTTTGCTGACATGTTGCCCACATTGCGTTATTTTCTGCTGAAATGTTGCCCACATTGTGTTTTCATTTCTGGTGAAATGTTGCCCACATTGCGTTTATTTTCTGGTGAAATGTTGCCCACATTGCGTTATTTCCTGCTGAAATTTTGCCCACATTGTGTTTTATTTTCTGGTGAAATGTTGCCCACATTGCGTTTTTTTTACTGCTGAAATTGTGGCCACATTGCATTTATTTACTGCTGAAATGTTGCCCAAATTGCATTTTAATTTCTGGTGAAATGTTGCCCACATTGCGTTTTCATTTTTAATGAAAAGTTGCCCACATTGCGTTATTTACTGCTGAAATGTTGCCCACATTGCATTTATTTACTGCTGAAATGTTGCACACATTGCGTTTATTTACTGCTGAAATGTTGCACACATTGCGTTTATTTTCTGGTGAAATGTTGCCCACATTGCGTTTATTTTCTGGTGAAATGTTGCCCACGTTGCGTTTATTTTCTGGTGAAATATTTCTCACTTTGCGTTATTTCCTGCTGACTTGCTGCCACATTGCATTTACTTTCTGGTAAAATGTTGCACATATTGCGTTATTTCCTGCTGACATGTTGCACACATTGCGTTATTTACTGCTGAAATGTTGCCCACATTGCATTTATTTACTGCTGAAATTTTGCACACATTGCGTTTATTTTCTGGCGAAATGTTACCCACATTGCGTTTATTTTCTGGTGAAATGTTGCCCACATTGCGTTATTTCCTGCTGACATGTTGCCCACATTGCGTTTATTTTCTGGTGAAATGTTTCCCACTTTGCATTATTTCCTGCTGACATGTTGCCCACATTGCATTTATTTACTGCTGAAATGTTGCCCACATTGCATTTATTTACTGCTGAAATGTTGCCCACATTGCGTTTATTTACTGCTGAAATGTTGCACACATTGCGTTTATTTTCTGCTGACATGTTGCCCACATTGAGTTTATTTTCTGGTGAAATGTTGCCCACTTTGTGTTATTTCCTGCTGACATGTTGCCCACATTGCATTATTTACTGCTGAATGGTTGCCCACATTGCATTTATTCACTGGAGAAATGTTGCACACATTGCGATTATTTTGTGGTAAAATGTTGGCCACATTGCGTTTATTTTCTGGTGAAGTGCTGCCCACATTGCGTTATTTCTTGCTGACATGTTGCCCACATTGCGTTATTTACTGCTGAAATGTTGCCCACATTGCATTTATTTACTGCTGAAATGTTGCACACATTGCGTTTATTTACTGCTATGTTGCCCACATTGTGTTATTTTCTGCTGAAATGTTGCCCACATTGTGTTTTATTTTCTGGTGAAATGTTACCCACATTGCAATTGATTTACTGCTGAAATGTTGCCCACATTATGTTTTCTTTTCTGGAGAGATGTTGCCCACATTGCATGTATTAACTGAAGAAATGTTGCCCACATTGCGTTTATTTTCTGGTGCAATGTTGCCCACATTGCGTTATTTCCTGCAGACATGTTGCCCACATTGCGTTTATTTTCTGGTGAAATGTTGCCCACTTTGCGTTATTTCCTGTTGACATGTTGCCCACATTGCATTATTTACTGCAGAAATGTTGCCCACAATGCATTATTTACTGCTGAAATGTTGCACACATTGCTTTTATTTACTGCTGAAATGTTGCACACATTGCGTTTATTTTATGGTGAAATGTTGCCCACATTGCATTTATTTTCTGGTGAAATGTCGTCCACATTGCGTTATTTCCTGCTGACATGTTGCCCACATTGCATTTATTTACTGCTGAAATGTTGCACACATTGCGTTTATTTACTGCTGAAATGTTGCACACATTGAATTTATTTTCTGGTAAAATGTTGCCCACATTGCGTTTATTTTCTGGTGAAATGTTGCCCACATTGCGTTATTTCCTGCTGACATGTTGCCCACATTGTGTTATTTACTGCTGAAATGTTGCCCACATTGCATTTATTTACTGCTGAAATGTTGCACACATCGCATTTATTTACTGCTGAAATGTTGCACACATTGAATTTATTTTCTGGTAAAATGTTGCCCACATTGCATTTATTTTCTGGTGAAATGTTGCCCACATTGCGTTTATTTTCTGGTGAAATGTTGCCCACATTGCGTTATTTCCTGCTGACATGTTGCCCACATTGCGTAATTTACTGCTGAAATGTTGCCCACATTGCATTTATTTACTGCTGAAATGTTGCACACATTGCGTTTATTTTCTGGTGAAATGTTGCCCACATTGCGTTATTTCCTGTTGACATGTTGCCCACATTGCGTTATTTACTGCTGAAATGTTGCCCACATTGCATTTATTTACTGCTGAAATGTTGCACACAGTGCATTTATTTACTGCTGAAATGTTGCACACATTGAATTTATTTTCTGGTAAAATGTTGCCCACATTGCGTTTAATTTCTGGTGAAATGTTGCCCACATTGCGTTTATTTTCTGGTGGAATGTTGCCCACATTGCGTTATTTCCTGCTGACATGTTGCCCACATTGCGTTATTTTCTGCTAAAATGTTGCCCACATTGTGTTTTATTTTCTGGTGAAAGGTTGCCCACATTGCGTTTTATTTACTGCTGAAATGTTGCCCACATTGCATTTATTTACTGCTGAAATGTTGCCCAAATTGCGTTTTAATTTCTGGTGAAATGTTGCCCACATTGCGTTTTCATTTCTGGTGAAATGTTGCCTACAATGCGTTATTTACTGCTGACATGTTGCCCACATTGTGTTATTTGCTGCTGAAATGTTGCCCACATTACATTTATTTATTAATAAAATGTTAGACACATTGCGTTTATTTACTGCTATGTTGCCCACATTGTCTTATTTTCTGGTGAAATGTTGCCCACATTGCATTTATTTACTGCTGAAATGTTGCCCACATTGCATTTATTTACTGCTGAAATGTTACCCACATTGCGTTTATTTTCTGGTGAAATGTTGCTCACTTTGTGTTATTTCCTGCTGACATGTCGCCCACATTGTGTTATTTACTGCTGAAATGTTGCCCACATTGCATTTATTTACTGCTGAAATGTTGCACACATTGCGTTTATTTTGTGGTAAAATGTTGCCCACATTGCGTTTTCATTTCTGGTGAAGTGTTGCCCACATTGCGTTATTTCTTGCTGACATGTTGCCCACATTGCTTTATTTACTGCTGAAATGTTGCCCAAATTGCATTTATTTACTGCTGAAATGTTTCACACATTGCGTTTATTTACTGCTATGTTGCCCACATTGCGTTATTTTCTGCTGAAATGTTGCCCACATTGTGTTTTATTTTCTAGTGAAATGTTACCCATATTGCAATTTATTTACTGCTGAAATGTTGCCCACATTGCGTTTTCTTTTCTGGTGAAATGTTGCCCACGTTATGTTTTCTTTTCTGGAGAAATGTTGCCCACATTGCATTTATTTACTGGTGAAATGTTGCCCACATTGCGTTTATTTTCTGGTAAAATGTTGCCCACATTGCGTTATTTCCTGCTGACATGTTGCCCACATTGCGTTATTTACTGCTGAAATGTTGCCCTTTTTGCATTTATTTCCTGCTGAAATGTTGCACACATTGAATTTATTTTCTGGTAAAATGTTGCCCACATTGCATTTATTTTCTGGTGAAATGTTGGCCACATTGCGTTATTTCCTGCTGACATGTTGCCCACATTGTGTTATTTTCTGGTGAAATGTTGCCCACATTGCATTTATTTACTGCTGAAATGTTGCACACAGTGCATTTATTTACTGCTGAAATATTGCACACATTGAATTTATTTTCTGGTAAAATGTTGCCCACATTGCGTTTATTTTCTGGTGAAATGTTGCCCACATTGCATTTATTTACTGCTGAAATGATGCACACATTGCGTTTATTTACTGCTATGTTGCCCACATTGCGTTATTTTCTGCTAAAATGTTGCCCACATTGTGTTTTATTTTCTGGTCAAATTGTTGCCCACATTGTGTTTTATTTTCTGGTGAAATTTTGCCCACATTGCGTTTTTTTACTGCTGAAATTTTGCCCACATTGCATTTATTTACTGCTGAAATGTTGCCCAAATTGCGTTTTAATTTCTGGTGAAATGTTGCCCACATTGCGTTTATTTTTTGGTGAAATATTTCTCACTTTGCGTTATTTCCTGCTGACATGTTGCCACATTGCATTTATTTTCTGGTAAAATGTTGCACACATTGCGTTATTTCCTGCTGACATGTTGCCCACATTGCATTTATTTACTGCTGAAATTTTGCACACATTGCGTTTATTTTCTGGCGAAATGTTGCCCACATTGCGTTTATTTTCTGGTGAAATATTTCTCACTTTGCGTTATTTCCTGCTGACATGTTGCCACATTGCATTTATTTTCTGGTAAAATGTTGCACACATTGCGTTATTTCCTGCTGACATGTTGCCCACATTGCATTTATTTACTGCTGAAATTTTGCACACATTGCGTTTATTTTCTGGCGAAATGTTGCCCACATTGCGTTTATTTTCTGGTGAAATTTTGCCCACATTGCATTATTTCCTGCTGACATGTTGCCCACATTGCGTTATTTACTGCTGAAATGTTGCCCACATTGCATTTATTTACTGCTGAAATGTTGCCCACATTGCGTTTATTTACTGCTGAAATGTTGCAAACATTGCGTTTATTTTCTGGTGAAATGTTGCCCACATTGCGTTTATTTTCTGGTGAAATGTTGCCCACTTTGTGTTATTTCCTGCTGACATGTTGCCCACATTGCGTTATTTATTTCTGAAATGTTGCCCACATTGCATTTATTCACTGGAGAAATGTTGCACACATTGCGTTTATTTTGTGGTAAAATGTTGCCCACATTGCGTTTATTTTCTGGTGAAGTGTTGCCCACATTGCGTTATTTCTTGCTGACATGTTGCCCACATTGCGTTATTTACTGCTGAAATGTTGCCCACATTGCATTTATTTACTGCTGAAATGTTGCACACATTGTGTTTTATTTTCTGGTGAAATGTTACCCACATTGCAATTGATTTACTGCTGAAATGTTGCCCACATTATGTTTTCTTTTCTGGAGAGATGTTGCCCACATTGCATTTATTTACTAGAGAAATGTTGCCCACATTGCGTTTATTTTCTGGTGAAATGTTGCCCACTTTGCGTTATTTCCTGTTGACATGTTGCCCACATCGCATTATTTACTGCAGAAATGTTGCCCACAATGCATTATGTACTGCTGAAATGTTGCACACATTGCATTTATTTACTGCTGAAATGTTGCACACATTGCGTTTATTTTCTGGTGAAATGTTGCCCACATTGCGTTTATTTTCTGGTGAAATGTCGTCCACATTGCGTTATTTCCTGCTGACATGTTGCCCACATTGCGTTATTTACTGCTGAAATGTTGCCCACATTGCATTTATTTACTGCTGAAATGTTGCACACATTGCGTTTATTTACTGCTGAAATGTTGCACACATTGAATTTATTTTCTGGTAAAATGTTGCCCACATTGCATTTATTTTCTGGTGAAATGTTGCCCACATTGCGTTATTTCCTGCTGACATGTTGCCCACATTGCGTTATTTACTGCTGAAATGTTGCCCACATTGCATTTATTTACTGCTGAAATGTTGCACACATTGCATTTATTTACTGCTGAAATGTTGCACACATTGAATTTATTTTCTGGTAAAATGTTGCCCACATTGCATTTATTTTCTGGTGAAATGTTGCCCACATTGCGTTTATTTTCTGGTGAAATGTTGCCCACATTGCGGTATTTCCTGCTGACATGTTGCCCACATTGCGTTACTTTCTGCTGAAATGTTGCCCACATTGCATTTATTTACTGCTGAAATGTTGCACACATTGCATTTATTTACTGCTATGTTGCCCACATTGCGTTATTTTCTGCTAAAATGTTGCCCACATTGTGTTTTATTTTCTGGTGAAATGTTGCCCACATTGCGTTTTATTTACTGCTGAAATGTTGCCCACATTGCATTTGTTTACTGCTGAAATGTTGCCCAAATTGCGTTTTAATTTCTGGTGAAATGTTGCCCACATTGCGTTTTCATTTCTGGTGAAATGTTGCCCACATTGCATTTATTTTCTGGTGAAATGTTGCCTACAATGCGTTATTTACTGCTGACATGTTGCCCACATTGCGTTATTTACTGCTGAAATGTTGCCCACATTGCATTTATTTACTAATGAAATGTTAGACACATTGCATTTATTTACTGCTATGTTGCCCACATTGTCTTATTTTCTGGTGAAATGTTGCCCACATTGCATTTTATTTACTGCTGAAATGTTGCCCACATTGCATTTATTTACTGCTGAAATGTTGCCCACATTACGTTTATTTTCTGGTGAAATGTTGCTCACTTTGTGTTATTTCCTGCTGACATGTTGCCCACATTGTGTTATTTACTGCTGAAATGTTGCACACATTGCATTTATTTACTGCTGAAATGTTGCACACAGGGGGTGTGGTTTGGCGCTGCTTGAAGATGGCTGCGTAAGAGACACTCTCCGCCACAGACCCGCTCTTTCACTCAGCCTCCGGCTAATATGAACACCACCAAAGCACCTAAGAAGTGCCAGACGAACCCTAAGAGCACCGGGAACACAGAGGTACCGGCATCTAAATCAATCCCGGAGATCTTCCGCCAACAGAAGTCCGGACAATCGGGGCCTACTAGTAGCAACATGGCGACGGTTCCTCCTAAGCCCAACGCTACGCAGCAAAACGAGCTTAGAGACTCACATACCCGCACCGAGAAGGGAGTCCTGGACAGATTGAACACCATGCCAACAACTGAGATCATGCAGGCAATCGCCGCGAATATCAAAGAAACCTTTACCGCAGCCATTACGGAACTGAAAGAGGACGTCACACAGATCAATAAACGTCTGCAGACAGTGGAACAAGAAGGGCAAAATACCAAACAACAGGTCAGTGATATGCAAAGTCATGCAGCTTATCAAGACTCCAGAATGTTAGACTTCCAGCAAAGGCTGGAAGATCTCGACAATAGAGGCAGGCGAAATAATATCAGAGTGAGGGGCCTGCCTGAATCCATCCCAAACGACCAGATTAAACCTGCTATCACCGCCATTTTTAATGGTCTGCTAGAAAGGCCTAAAGACACGCAGATAGATCTGGAAAGGGCGCACAGAGCTTTAAGACCTAGACGCAACGATGATGACCCACCAAGAGACGTTATTTGCTGCTTCGCAAGCTTCTCCCTCAAAGAAGAAATTATGAAAAAGGCAAGGGAACAAGAGGAGATTAAGTTTAACGATGCAGATATAAAGCTGTTCCAAGACCTCTCTGCCATTACCCTCCAGAATAGGAGAGCGCTGAAACCTTTGCTGCAAATGCTCAGAGAGAGAAGCATTGCCTACCTCTGGAGATTCCCCTTCTGTTTGCACGCGACAAAAGGATCCATTAACGCTCTGCTACGAATTCCAGCAGATACGCCACACTTTTGCAAGATATTAGGTCTACCAAAAGTCCACCTACCAGAATGGCTCCCTGATGAAGGAGAAGGTACGTCATCCTCTCAAGAGACAGGACCCTCACACAGACCTCTGAACTCTGGAGACACCCGCAAAATGCCACCTAAGGGCTCTAGATTCTACGGTGCAGGTCGGAGACGGAGATATAGCTCTACATCAGATACACAAAAAGACCACCTGAACGATACCCAACAAGATTATACTATTGAGCTCGAGGACGCACCGCCAGAGCCAGAGAACTCCTTCTCAACCTGACCGTGGTGGCACTTGTTCACCGGACAATCGCTCAGAGAACGCTCCTAGAGACTGTCTGGAAGTAAAAATACTGGATCTCGCTGCTCTTACGGTACAATGTTTCTGGCTGAGGAGCTGATAGCTAATTTCTCCCCTGTTTTTCCCTACCCCGCTCCCTCTCCCGTTTCCCTCCTTATAAGTCTATTAAGAAGTTAATATACCATATCATTATAAAGGACACTAGCTGCTTTAAGTTAGTCTTTGGACTGATAAACTGGCAAGTTTATACCAGGAAGCAAAAGATAATTTCATATGTTTTAGTTTAAGCTAACTGGTACTATACATACTTATAAGATATCTTGCTTCCTAGCTATCACAGGCTCGCTTAAAGTATTTAAGGTTAAATTCTCTTAGAAACTTCTTAGAATGCATAGATCATAAGTACATCCACTAGTCCAACTCACTAGCCAGACGTATACTTTGTTATGTATGTGGGATTGGGGGGGGGGGTGAGAGGGGGGAGGAAACCCTGTTAGTTTCCTCCTTATAACCTCCAGTTAGATTATTGAAGTGTTCATACTTTCTAATGAGCAATTGGTTTAGTTTTTTGAGGCTGGGGAGAAGGAGGGGCTGAGGCTAGCGAGACCACTCATTCAGTCTAGTTTTTCTTCTAGTTGGCCCTTCAAACCCCTCTCCCACCCAGCAATTATATAATAATTGCTGATCTAAACTACGGTACATCTTGAAGTATTCTACATAGTAGATACCTTCTTATCACCGTACTGCATTCATCAACTGGCTTTTCGAGCAACTGCTCAATGTGGATCACTGTAGGCGCCAAGTTCATTTGGTTTTTTCTATCTATATTTCCCATCTACGCAATAGCTGAGGCAAAACGAGGAGTTGGGCACTCCCTTTACGTAGCTGGGGACGAAATCTCAGTCATGCCTAGCCAGACAAAGCAACCCATTAGCTCCTGGAAAGTAGCTTCATACAACGTGAAGGGCTTAAACACCCCTGAACGAAGATCAGACCTTCTACAGCTACTGCAAAAAGAAAAGGTACACATTGCAATGTTGCAAGAAACCCATTTTGCTAAAGAACACACGCCCCGTTTAAGGGACAAATACTACACCAGGAGCTATCATGCTGTTGCACCTTTGGGGAAGGTTAAGGGGGTATCCATCCTCATTCGCAAACACTGTGAAATCGAAATCACTAACTCACAGATAGACCCGGGAGGACGCTTTGTCTTCTTACTAGGTAAGATTGAGAATAGAGATATCACCCTTGTAGCGGTTTACACTCCTAACGTGAAACAAGCGACCTTCTTAACAGATGTTGTTTCACAACTCCTGACTTTTGCTAAAGGAATGATCATCTGGGGAGGAGATAGTAACGTACCTCTTAATCCTGGACTAGACACATCTGATGGGAAGTCCACGGTTCCGTTCCAATGTCTTAGAAAAATCAAAAATCTGTTTAAAGATTTGAACCTGTTGGATGTGTGGAGGATTTTCAATCCTAAAGGCAAGGATTACACATACTATTCTAATCCTCACAGAAAGTACTCACGCATTGATCATTTGCTGATAACACAGGCAGATTTGCACTTTGTAAGAAACGTTGGAATTGGAACAATGGGCTTCTCAGATCACGCTATGGTACACTTTATTGTCTCTTTCCCCTCGAACAGGGTCAAACAGTTTAACTGGAGACTAAACCCAGAGTTGATGCAGGATCAGGAAACTATAGTACTGATCAAAAAGTCGCTGAAAGAATATTTTAAGCTAAACTTGAATGACGATGTTACGCCCCTGACTGCATGGGAAGCCCATAAGCCTGTAATAAGAGGGGAACTAATCAAAATTGGGGCGAGAAAAAAAAGAGATCATCTTTTTCAGGTCAACACTAAACTCCAAAAAATTGCAAGCTTGGAAAGCACCCACAAAAAGACACTGGACCCGAAAACACTAGAAGAGCTAACCTCCCTCAGAGTGGAATTAAAAGCCCTATTAGACAGAAAGGCCAAAAGCTTACTTTTATACTCAGAAGCTTTCTTTTATGAATGGAGCAACAGAATAGGCACCCAATTAGCTAAGAGACTGAAGAAAAAGAAAGCCAGACAACAAATAGCGGCCATCAAGGACCGGGGGGAATGCTGAAATACACATGTCAAGAGATAGCGGAAGCTTTCCGGCAGTACTATTTAGATCTCTACAATTTGCAGACTAGGCACGCGACTCCTCAGGAGCTGACAGCTAGAAAGAACAAAATTCAAAAATATTTAAAACTATGGGGACCTAAAACTCTAGACAAAGCGATCATAGAAGAACTAGAACTACCTATTAGCACCGCAGAATTCCTTTCCACGGTTAAACACCTCAAAGCAGGTAAGAGCCCAGGCCCGGATGGCTTAATTTCAGCTTATTATAAAACGTTTGCCAAAGAGTTAGCCCCCTATTTTGTAAAGGCCGTCAATGGGATCTCAGCAAGCTCTACCCCTTCTAGACAATTCTTAGAAGCACACATCACAGTTATACATAAAGAAGGGAAGGATCCCACCCAGTGTGCAAGCTATCGCCCTATTTCGCTTTTAAATAACGACGCAAAAATCTTCGCAAAAATCCTGGCTAATAGAATCTCACCACTCCTTCCAAGTATAATTCACCCAGACCAGGTGGGATTTGTCCCAGGCAGGGAGGGCAGAGATAACACTACAAAGGCACTGGGGGTTCACGGGTGGCTTTCTCGGCGGTCCGTGGGGGAAGGATTTTTTCTCTCCACGGACGCCGAGAAAGCATTCGACAGAGTAGATTGGCAATACATGAGAGAGATGTTGACATCCTTAGGCTTTGGTCCTGCCCTCCTTGCCTGGATTGGCACAATATACTCCAATCCCTCTGCAGAGGTTAAAACCAATGGGGTTATATCTAGCCATTTTAACATAACCAACGGTACTAGACAGGGCTGCCCCCTATCCCCCCTGATATATGTTCTAACTCTAGAACCGTTTTTGAATTTTGTTCGCAACAACAAGAATATAAAGGGAGTAGAAATTGACAAAAGAGACTTCAAAGTAGCTGCGTTTGCGGACGACATGCTCTTCTTCTTGATAGACCCACAGCGCACCCTCCCGGTCCTGATCAAAGCACTTCAAGATTTTGGCACTATTTCCAATCTAAAAATCAACTACGGGAAATCATGGGCTATGGGAATCACCTTAACGCAGTCAGAGATGGAAACATGTGCATCTGACTTCCCCTTCCGTTGGGAGCAAAAAGCTATCACTTACTTGGGAATGAAAATCCCTGTAGATCTAACAGACCTCTTCTCACTCAATTACTCACCCATAGAAAGTAAGATAAAAGCTGACCTACAAAGTTGGAACTCTCTGAGAGGTCTCTCCTGGCTTGGCAGGATGGCCGCGGTTAAAATGACCATCCTGCCTAAACTTCTTTACATTTTACAGGTCGTTCCAATTGAGGTCCCACTTGGTTTTATTAGAGGTCTGCAGACCCAGATCAACGCATTCATCTGGGCAAATAAGAAAATAAGATTAAGGGATGAACTCCTCTCTCTACCATACGATAAAGGAGGAGCAGGCTTACCCAATATCAGATTATATTACCATGCAGCACACCTACTCAGAGTGATAGACTGGTCAACCCCAGTAGCTCATAAAGACTGGACTTACATAGAACAGGCCATAAGTGAGTCATCTTTGCCAGGTCTAGCCTGGATCCCCAAACAATCCTTCGACTCCCTTGGTATCACCCATCCCATGATTAAAGCCACCCACAAAGTTTTCCAAAGATGCACAGCTCAGTTCCATCTGTCTAAATCCCCAGGCCCAATGTCCTCATTGATAGGCAACCCAGATTTCACTCCAGGAGATTCTTCCAGATACCTGCTATCCTGGAACAAGAGAGATACACCCAGGGTTTTAAGTTTCGTGAACCCGGCTGGAATCAGGGATCTGGCTGATATTCACCATCCCGAGATTAATGTTCAGATGCCAAAATGGCTATACTTCCAAATTAGACACTACATATTGTCTCCACAACTGAAATCTAAAGCAGCTACTACACTTACTACATTTGATCAGAAATGTCTGGAGAGATCTCCAAAATCACATATACTTTCTTGGGCATACTCCCTTCTGCTTACCGCTAAAGCCAGATGTACTATTCCATTCCAAAAACACTGGGACAGTCTATTACCATCACCCCTATCTGACGCCCAATGGACCACTGTCTTTACCAACACTCACAAATCAATCAGAAGTACGAGCTTAAAGGAGCAAAATTTTAAATTTCAGACACTATGGTACAGAACCCCCTTTGTACTGCATAAGTACTACCCTGATTATCCTGAAATGTGCTGGAGATGCGGGGAGGCTCCAGGGGACCTACTTCACATTGCATGGAGCTGTCCTAAGCTAACTTCATTTTGGACGGAAGTCCATAGATTGACTAAAGAAGTCTCTGGCCTAATGGTAAAATTCTCCCCTGATACTTTTTTGCTTCACAACTCTACTCTCTCCCCTCTATCCTACAAAAAATCTATCTTGCCATATATGATAAGTTCGGCTAGATCTCTGATCCCGCTCTTCTGGGGGACAACCACACTCCCTACTCTCAAAATCTGGTTCCAGAAAATAAATAAACTACGTGACCTGGAAGAAATCATTATGATTAGACAAGACCAGGCACATAAAATATCAAAAGTCTGGGCTGTTTGGTATGACTTTCAGACCTCAGATGAGTACAGAAAAACTATGACATAACAACTTCCTTGAAGACCAACTCCCTCTATCAAAAAGAGAGCCCAGATCAGACCCACCCTTAATAATAATAAATGATAAAAAGTCTTGACTCTGAGATACAAACACTAAGGCAGGCCAGAAGATAAGTCCCTAAAAGATACTGGATCTACACGACCAATGATGAGGTGTCCTACCAGTGACAAGTAATTACACAAATCCGACAAGCCAGTAGAGACGATACACCTGAAGACAACACTATGATTAACTATTGATATGTTGCCATCTAAACGCATGTTAACATTAGATTTTTTATTGAATGATTTTATTTTTCTTTAATCCATGTGTTACTGTTCCCAAAGCTTTGTAACGTGAAAAAATGTTATAGAGAACCTAAGGCTCTTAAGCGACATTATTATTGTAATGTAAACAAATTACACTGCTGCAAAAAATCTTTCTGTATATATGAGTGAATACTACAACTGTATACGTTCCTTGGTCCTCAATAAAATATATTGAAACAGAAATGTTGCACACATTGCGTTTATTTTGTGGTAAAATGTTGCCCACATTGCGTTTTCATTTCTGGTGAAGTGTTGCCCACATTGCGTTATTTCTTGCTGACATGTTGCCCACATTGCTTTATTTACTGCTGAAATGTTGCCCAAATTGCATTTATTTACTGCTGAAATGTTTCACACATTGCGTTTATTTACTGCTATTTTGCCCACATTGCGTTATTTTCTGCTGAAATGTTGCCCACATTGTGTTTTATTTTCTAGTGAAATGTTACCCATATTGCAATTTATTTACTGCTGAAATGTTGCCCACATTGCGTTTTCTTTTCTGGTGAAATGTTGCCCACATTATGTTTTCTTTTCTGGAGAAATGTTGCCCACATTGCATTTATTTACTGGTGAAATGTTGCCCACATTGCGTTTATTTTCTGGTGAAATGTTGCCCACATTGCGTTATTTCCTGCTGACATGTTGCCCACATTGCGTTATTTACTGCTGAAATGTTGCCCACATTGCATTTATTTACTGCTGAAATGTTGCACACAGTGCATTTATTTACTGCTGGAATGTTGCACACATTGAATTTATTTTCTGGTAAAATGTTGCCCACATTGCGTTTATTTTCTGGTGAAATGTTGCCCACATTGCGTTTATTTTCTGGTGGAATGTTGCCCACATTGCGTTATTTCCTGCTGACATGTTGCCCACATTGCGTTATTTACTGCTGAAATGTTGCCCACATTGCATTTATTTACTGCTGAAATGTTGCACACATTGCGTTTATTTACTGCTATGTTGCCCACATTGCGTTATTTTCTGCTGAAATGTTGTCCACATTGTGTTTTATTTTCTGGTCGAATTGTTGCCCACATTGTGTTTTATTTTCTGGTGAAATTTTGCCCACATTGCGTTTTTTTTACTGCTTAAATTTTGCCCACATTGCATTTATTTACTGCTGAAATGTTGCCCAAATTGCGTTTTAATTTCTGGTGAAATGTTGCCCACATTGCGTTTTCATTTTTGGTGAAATGTTGCCCACATTGCGTTATTTACTGCTGAAATGTTGCCCACATTGCATTTATTTACTGCTGAAATGTTGCACACATTGCATTTATTTACTGCTATGTTCCCCACATTGCGTTATTTTCTGCTGAAATGTTGCCCACATTGTGTTTTATTTTCTGGTCGAATTGTTGCCCACATTGTGTTTTATTTTCTGGTGAAATGTTGCCCACATTGCGTTTTTTTTACTGCTGAAATTTTGCCCACATTTCATTTATTTACTGCTGAAATGTTGCCCACATTGCGTTTCCATTTTTGGTGAAATGTTGCCCACATTGCGTTATTTACTGCTGAAATGTTGCCCACATTGCATTTATTTACTGCTGAAATGTTGCACACATTGCGTTTATTTACTGCTATGTTGCCCACATTGTGTTATTTTCTGGTGAAATGTTGCCCACATTGCGTTTATTTTCTGGTGAAATGTTGCCCACGTTGCGTTTTCTTTTCTGGTGAAATGTTTCCCACATTGCATTTTATTTTCTGATGAAATGTTGCCCACATTGTGTTATTTCCTGCTGACATGTTGCACACATTGCGTTTATTTTCTGCTGAAATGTTGCCCACATTGCGTTTTCATTTCTGGTGAAATGTTGCCCACATTGCGTTTATTTTCTGGTGAAATGTTGCCCACATTGCGTTATTTCCTGCTGAAATTTTGCCCACATTGTGTTTTATTTTCTGGTGAAATGTTGCCCACATTGCGTTTTTTTTTACTGCTGAAATTTTGCCCACATTGCATTTATTTACTGCTGAAATGTTGCCCAAATTGCATTTTAATTTCTGGTGAAATGTTGCCCACATTGCGTTTTCATTTTTGGTGAAATGTTGCCCACATTGCGTTATTTACTGCTGAAATGTTGCCCACATTGCATTTATTTACTGCTGAAATGTTGCACACATTGCGTTTATTTACTGCTATGTTGCCCACATTGTGTTATTTTCTGCTGAAATGTTGCCCACATTGCGTTTTATTTTCTGGTGAAATGTTGCCCACGTTGCGTTGTCTTTTCTGGTGAAATGTTGCCCACATTGCATTTTATTTTCTGGTGAAATGTTGCCCACATTGTGTTATTTCCTGCTGATATGTGGCACACATTGCGTTTATTTTCTGGTGAAATGTTTCGCACATTGCTTTATTTCCTGCTGACATGTTGCCCACATTGCGTTATTTTCTGCTGAAATGTTGCCCACATTGCGTTTTCATTTCTGGTGAAATGTTGCCCACATTGCGTTTATTTTCTGGTGAAATGTTGCCCACATTGTGTTTATTTTCTGGTGAAATGTTGCCCACATTGCGTTATTTCCTGCTGAAATTTTGCCCACATTGTGTTTTATTTTTGGGTGAAATGTTGCCCACATTGTGTTTTATTTTCTGGTGAAATGTTGCCCACATTGTGTTATTTCGTGCTGACATGTTGCACACATTGCGTTTATTTTCTGGTGAAATGTTTCCCACATTGCTTTATTTCCTGCTGACATGTTGCCCACATTGCGTTATTTTCTGCTGAAATGTTGCCCACATTGCGTTTTCATTTCTGGTGAAATGTTGCCCACATTGCGTTTATTTTCTGGTGAAATTTCTGGTGAAATGTTGCCCACATTGCGTTATTTCCTGCTGACATGTTGCCCACATTGCGTTATTTACTGCTGAAATGTTGCCCACATTGCATTTATTTACTGCTGAAATGTTGCACACATTGCGTTTATTTTCTGGTGAAATGTTGCCCACATTGCGTTTATTTTCTGGTGAAATGTTGCCCACATTGCGTTATTTCCTGGTTACTAGTGTTCATCGAACACCCAGTTATTTGGGCTCGGGTCGGCTTGGTCGGACATGGTCCAGATGTGCGGGATATTGGGCCAAACACCGAGCCTAATTGAAGTCAATGGGGATCCGAGCATGCCTGCTTAAGCAAATTGCTTTAGCAAAACCACTGGCACTGTTCCCCCAGTGTATAAATGTGCCCCCATTTGTGCATTTATATATTACCTGTTCTGTGTCGTTCACTGCGTGGTGCCCATACATCTTCAGCTTCTTCCTCTTCCATTTGTGGCTCATATGCCACCAGCATATAGTGTGTAGAGATGTCGCGAACCTCAGATTTTCGGCTCGCAAACCCCGTTCGCGAACTTCCGCGGAAGTCAAGCGTCTCACCGGCAAGTTGTTTCTCCGCTGAATGTCCGCAAAGCGTCCCATGGCCGTGTAAGACTGCCTGAAATGCCCACACAACTTCCTGGCCTGCTTCAGGACGTCCTCTAAGCCTGGGTACTTTGACACAAACCTTGCACGACCAGATTCAGCACATGTGCGATGCAGGGTACATGTGTCAGCTTTCCCAAATTCAAAGCGGAAAGGAGATTGCTGTCGTTGTCACACACCACGTTGCCAATCTCCAGCTGGTGTGGGGTCAGCCATTGCTCCACCTCTTTGTTAAGAGCAGCCAGGAGAGCTGGTGCAGTGTGACTCTCCGCTTTGAGGCAAGACATGTCTAAAATGGCGTGACACCGTCGTACCTGGTATACAGCGTGAGGAGAT